>NC_057808.1:9732656-9842083 GCF_018294505.1 Triticum aestivum | reverse complement strand
CAATTAACGGCTTTTCGTCTTACAATCCTAAGATGCTTGTTTGTTTCATCCAATCATAGAGATAGCTCGCATAAAGAATAACTTATTTAGGAGCACTGAGTTGGTGCTCTACGTTGCATGGATACTTGGATACGTATCGGATACGCCATACGGGGATACGCCCGATACGTCAATTTTCTAAAAACACGGATACGGGGATACATTTAATATAGATATTACATATATTAATTATTAAAAATAGGGGAAAAAATAAGGAGCTTCCAGGTCAAAGAATGCCTCAGTAGGATTACCCCCTTTCTTTTCTTGCACTTGGTCCACTTTCATCAATTAGCAGTGGGATTTTCCTAGGTTTGTTGTTCCAATCAGTGCATCGACTCTCTCTTGCTCACCTCTCAATTGAATAAGAACATTGCCAGTTATGTTTTGACATGAACTCACGCCCATCTTGAGAATCTTCAGAAGGTGCGCCTTTACTATTGAGGGGATTTCACATTGAACAAGGGGTTTGAGGTATCCAAAACGTACCGCAGAAGTATCCCAGGAGTATCAAACATTATTTTCGTTTTTAAACATTACGGGATACGTATTGGGCCGTATCGGGGCAGTATCCGACAGGATACACACGCTTTCTGAAGTATCCACGCAACATAGTTGGTGCTCAGGCACCTACAGGTCATCCATCAGTGCCAAGTACTCAGCCACCAGCTCATCCACAAAGAAATCCAGCTTTTTCTGTACCCTATGAACAGACACCCCACGTGGCCTCTCTATCACCACCTTCCACTCAACCTTCTCTAGTCACCTTGTTTATCATATTTTGCATACACCCAGGGATGCTGCTTCACATTCCACTTCACACCATTGTCTAGACGGTGCATTAGGCTCTAGCATGTTACCTACTTGAGTCACTGTTCCTAGAGTCCTGTGATCACACTTCAGTTATTTTTTGTGTGCACCAGACTAGCAGGTATTCTATATCTCCCATACAGAAGACCTTGGTACTGCATGCACATTCACTGCCTTCTCTCTTTTCTGCATTCTGCTCCTCGCATTTTAATTGGTACGCCATTTTCCATATATGCAAGATGATACAGCAAATTAGTGGCTATGCATACACACTATCGACAAACTTGTGAATCAGCCACCCGGGCAATCAGCATTTATTTGTAATAACTAGTTCATGTCCATTCAGATTTTGCAGTCAACATTATGAATTTTACAAGCAAGAAAATGCATCATCCCATGAATAATTAATTTAAGTATAAACGGAAGAGTCCATTGAGTGGTTTTAATTTTGGCAAACACGATGGCCCTGCAATTGTTTGATGATATTCAGGTTCTACTCTCCATTCTGGCCCCTTATCCATATCAGCAAGCATCTCCTCCTCTCCCAGCAGTCATCTCCTTCCCACCACATTGGCTGCACTATGCCTCTCCTTGACCACAGCAGGAATCTCCTACCCCTCACTGTCTGCCCACTATCTTCACCACATCAGATGACCTTAGCAGCAGGTCAAGAAGCTGAGTATCTGAAGCCAATTTGCAATGCATATTGTCCCCTTCTATGAACTCAGAAAGTCACCCTTTGATAGCTGCCCCATTTAAAGTATGTGTATTCTCCTGGATTTGCAACCCAGTTTACAGTACTGCCCCTTGTACACCTGTTTATCATCTCGAATGGTGATGTATGAGTTACAGTAATCTCTAATCTACATCCTTTCCGCAATAGAAGCCACAAACACATGGAACAGAAAACAAATGTAAGGACCTATCTGCACCAATCTCAGGTCACATTTCTTCCGTTGAAACGGCCATGCGTTCATACTCATGTAGACATTTACCAGCAAAATTGCAAGATTTAAATAGACCTCTGAATTCTGGTACATATCATGTTCATAGGATATGTTATAGATTAGTACCGCTTTGATGTAGCAATTTTGATATAAATTGAACATTTATGTCCTCTTGTTGCTGATCGTCTGTAAAAAAGGACTAAACATCTTAAGATTCTTTTGAGATACACTTTCTCTACGTTCCAAAGTGTACTTCTAACCTTCTTTTTCCTTGTCAAGAAGTGCTGTTTAAATTTGTCATTGTTTTCTATTGCATACCATTGGTCCGGTGAGTGAAACCAACGCAAATAGACATCATTTGCTAAGCCTTTTACTTTGAAGAATCGCTGAGCTGTCTTGTTGTGATTGATACATAATAAATCAATTTTGGTTTTGGTGACAGGCCGTTGCTACTATGGAAAGGGAACCGCGAGGAAGATTGTGTATCCAGATTCAGTAGACTTTCTTGAGTGTGATCATGATATTACCCCCGATGGAACCGAGCACACGGACGGGATGCTGGACGTGGATTTAATGTTTGATTTTAGGAGTGACGCCCAGTTTGCAGACGATATGAGGGAGTACTGTGAGCATCAAAAAAAGTTGTTGCAGGAGGGCGATGAGTATTAACCTTATTAGGCCTGATGTAGAAATACTACTCCCTCTAATCCATATTAATTGTCGCCAGACTTAGTACGACTTTTAGGGCGATGAGTATTAATTTCAAGAGCGGGAGGAACTAGTAGTATTAGGTCTTGAACCTTATTAAGCCTGATGTAGAAATATTACTCCCTCCGATTCCATATTAATTGTCACCAGCTTAGTAACAACTTTTGTACTTAAAGTTATACTAAGTCGACGATTAATATGGATCGAAGGGAGTAGTAAATCAAGCTTGTTATAATACTGTTGTATTTTGTATTCCGTCTTGCCTGAACCTTTGTTGTTATCTGCCACTATGTAATCACCCGAGAAATTTGATTGGTCATCAGAGGTTCAGTTTATTTCCTTTCGTCCGTAACAGATTTCTACTCTTTCTGTAAACAAATATATTAGTGACATAAAATGTCTTATATTTGCTTACAGAGGGAGTACCAAATTTGTTGGACGGTGTGCCCTGTCCAAAGAGTAGAACTTCCCGGCCGCATGCTTCTTGAATGATTAGTTAGGGGCCACTCACATTTCTGTGATATAAAAAAGTATATGAGCAACGGTTAGACCCAATCTTAGCATCGTCGCTTCTGCAGTAAGAGCATCAAAACCCTATGAACTTCCCAACAGCTATGAACTTCGCCATTCAGCAATATTTCTGATTTTTGTTCCATTCATGTCAAGGCGCGCCCGTGCTTGCGTCCTTTGAGTATGTCACTAGGTGGCAAAACTGCTAGTATATATCATGAAACTTTGTATTCTTTCATATCCAAAAATGTTTATGTTATTCTCAAGCTTACTTTCAGAAGAAACTTTGATGAAAAATGATGAAGCTCTGGTTTGAACTTGAAGAAATTGCCAAGAGCATCTCTTTTACTGACTCTAGTGAATTTTCTTATCCGGCAACATGAAAGTTCAAGCCAATACTCATCTAGCTCTCTCTATGCGATCACCAACTTTAGAGGGGTAGTTCCTGCCTTTCCTGCCATCTGACTGGAAATTAGTAGCCCCCCCCCCTCCCCTCCCCAAGGATTCATGATTTGAGTAAAATATTGGACATCCCTCGCGTCATCTCCTCCAGGGTGACGGGCTCAACCCCTAGCGCCCGCTGCCGCTACCCCCTCCTCCCTCCCCTCTCCCATCGCCGTCCCTAGAGGTGCCCGCCGGGAAAGCCTATGCGTCGCCAGTGAAGGGGATGGCGGGGATTTGGCGTCCGGCACCCGTGGCACGGTTGTCTGTAGGGCCAGTGCACGACAGCACGAGATTTTTCTCCTGCGGATGCTCCTCCCGGCGGCGCTTCGTGACATTGCAGGGATGGCGGACTCGGTAGGGGTGTGACCGATCTATGATGCAAGGGCTCAAAGAAGCGGCTCCTGGCACAATGCTAGTGGCGTAGCCTTTGTAGGGAAGAAAACTAGTTCTGCATGGCTGCGTGTAGGCGTAAAAAGCGATTAGTTTTTTTTCCCGAGAAAATAGTGGTCAGATTTTTCTTTTTTGAGGGGTATCAAGCCACATGAAGTGAAATACAAAAAGGATCATGAGGTTGGACCAATCAAACATGTCACCCCTGAACAAGAGAATGAGAAAACTCGACTAACCTATTGGCATCTATATTGGCGGCACAACCCTCATAAGTAAAGATACAACAAAAAGTAACATTGCCCTGTGATTTATTTCGGTGATGACGTTGCCATATACTCCATTGCACCGTCTCGCAATATCGTTCACAATCTGATGCAACGATGAAACTTTTTATGTGTTCGTAGGGAGTATTTGTTTTGAAACATTTTTTTAGAAAACAGAGGGAAAACGTTGTGGGCCGGCGTGCAGTACCGAGCCTGGGCCACGGAGGGGGGGAGTGGCCCTATGCAAGAGCACTGCTGGCCCACTTTGCTCGATCGAACTAGCCCTCCAAAAAAAAGCTCGATCGAACCCTAACAAATAAGGGGTCACTCGCAAGACTTCTCTCCCGTCGTCCATCCCTCAACTCCGGCGGCGGCCGCCACCAAGTCAGATCCTCCCTCTCCGGCGGCGGATTTCTCTGCGCGGCGGCCAGTACGGTAGCTATTATGTTGCCCAGCCCGCGCGGATCTAGTTTATGTGTCGGTTACTTTTCGTTCGTTTTTGTTTGCCCTGCCCCTGCCCCTGCGTGGCCGTGGGAGTAACTGGTTGGTTGGTTGGTAGAACTCCTGTCATGCGTAGCGACTTCACTCAATCTGTTCGATGCTTTGCTGCATTTATTACACTCAATTCACTGTGAGCATTTATGGCTTTGCCGGAACCAGCTTTGGGCTGAATTTGTCTAGCACGAGTAGTCGTCTTCGTGAGATCTTATTGACTCTGATTGAATGCTGCATCCACTGTTTTAGATGTCGAGCAAGAGCAAGAAAGGATCTCCTCTGAGCAAGAAAAGATCTCTTGCTGAGTCTGGCGAAAGTTCTAAGCCAAAAAAGAGTAGGCGGGGCCCCGATCCCTTGGACACCATTAGGTTTCGTCCACTAAAAGATGGACCGATGATTACTGCAGATCTGGTGGAATGTTATACACGTCAGTTTGGTCAGGTGAGTGTTTCCTTTTTATTCTTTATCAATATATGTATGTATGAATGTTGTAATGCGCTAACACTTTAATTTTGTAGGATCTTTTCATGAAAGTGAACAAGAAGGAACGCTATATTGATGTGCGGTTTGCGGATAAGAAGTCTGCAGACAGTGTTAAACGAAATTTTCAAGTTACTTGGCAGATGCCTCCTTTCGACATGGTTTTGACAAATACCATTGATGGGTCTCAGATAATTAGTAAGTCCCCTGGTTTCTCAATAGATATCACAAGGCTGTTTTAAATGCTGCTACTAAGATTTGTTAAATTAGAATTCTGTACATGCACTACATCAAAGCTTGTTTTTACGCTAACGGCTAAGGGTCTCATACTTTTCAACGGCTAGTTCTGTATTTAATTGCACATGCCTGGTACATCAGAGCTGCTTAGGCCTTGGTGTTAGTCATGTTTTTAGCATAAGAAGAGTGAAGTGATGTGTATCATGCAAAACTGATGTTATCGTTTCCTGGAATCTTTTGTTTTTGTCCTTGCCGCAAACTTTGCTTGAGGCGATAAACAAAATCAAATTTTGAAGCATTCTTCACCTACCGTTTATAATGCACACAAAGAAATTTCACTGATGACCAAGAATTATTTCGTTGTACATGAAAAAAAATTCAACTTTGTAGTCATAAAAGTAACCAACCTTATAATGTAAAAAAAGAAGAAGCAAATACAACCTTATAGCACCATCCCCAAAAGAATCTAATAAGCGTGCAGCAAAGTGCTAGTAGCTTATAAAGTTACCTTAGGAAATCAAAATGATCTATATTCCTAACAATGATTTGACATTCATGCTCGTACAGGATCAGTACATGATACGTATTTGAAAATTTTATGATGCTACTATAGTCGAGCATTCTGCTATTTGCTACATAATTGGCATTTGTCCATGATGATGGCGCATGTATTCCGCAACATGCAGGTCTGATGGTTTTTTTTTCCTTGGTTTAATTTGATTCTGCAATATTTTATCTTGAAGCATGCCACTGTAAAATGTAAATTCAAGTACTTCAAAATATGCCATTGCGTACCATTTTAGAATATTTGCAAGAAATATGTACATATCTGATTTCGTGATTTTCAGAGACAAAAATGCCCTTGACCAACCATATCAGCTACTCATGATCCCTATCTTTTTCTCTGATGCGCTCAAAGGCTTGTGGTAATGATTAATAAATAATGCTAACAAGGTCATGATGTTATGCAGCCCCTGGAGAAGTTAAAATGTACCAGCCTCCCCGTGATCTTGATCATGATAATACACAGGTAGGTACATGGTACCATTTTCTCTCATTCAAAATGGGCATTTTCTATCATTGGCCGAAGCTTTATCTCTGTTTTTGTTTCTCTGCAGCCAAGTGTTCCCCTGTGTTGGAACAACCCACACCCTGTTACATTTGAATTTCCTGAGAAGAAGGATGAAGAGGCTGATGAGGCAAGTCCAGCGGCTGATGAGTCAAGTCCAGCGGCTGATTTGCCTCCTCGGGTGCAGAAGCCTAAAACTACTAAGCCACGTCGTCAGCCTCGGGTGATAGCCAAGTATCCTCCAACTGCTCAGCCACCTCCTCCATCTTCACGCCCTCCCTTCCGTGAACCTAAGTGGCCGACTCCACCTCCACATATTACTGCATGACCTACATTCTGTAGTAGTACTACACCCTACGGGGCAATTATATTTGGATGTAGGCATTCGAGGCATTTGCATTGAATTTACTTCAATGCCAAATATCTCGAGACATTGATATTGAGCTTCAATGCTAATTTTTGTATTTGGATGTTCATTAACTTATAAATTGGAATCTAATGGGAGCAACAACTCTAATTCTTGTTTGGTTGGACAAATCGTAGAATTAGAAAGTTTTGCAAGTATGAACCGTTCTTTGTTTTTTTTAGAAAGTTTTGCAAGCAATTCTTTGTTGCACATGTTTTAAAATGAAATCCGCACAACATGTGCATCTATTTGAATGATTATATATTATAAAAAGTTAAAAAACAAATATTGAAAATGTCCACAACAGTAGTAATGCTCCAAAAAATGGCCTGACAAACTTGTGTAACAACAACAATAATGTGGTAGACTTGGCATCAACTTAAGGGCAATTCCAACGCGGATCACCAAGCTGCCCTTGAACTACGTTTTTGTCATCCAACATTGTCCCTCAAACGTCTTCATCCCACAAACCGGTACCAAACCCGTGGAGGTTTGCGGGTGTCTGGACTCTTGCCCCATTAGCGTCCAACTACAAGTGCCACCTGAAACCCTTCCTGCACCTTCTGCTCTAGAACACGTTACTGTACGACTATAGGGGCCACCGGAAACCCTTCCTGCACCTCCCGCTCCGGAAACCTCACTGCACAGCCGGTTTGCGGACGTCCGGACTCATGCCACGTTTGTGTCCAACTACAAGGGGCCACCCAAAATCCTTCCCGCACCTTTTGCTATAGAAACCTCACTGCACAACCATGCCGCTTAGAGCACCCAAAAAACCTACTACAATCGTTGCGCCGCATTGAAGCGGCGTCGGTATGCCTGCCCTGGCTATTTAAGCAGGTCGGCCGAATCAACCAACCCCATCTCCTCTCATGTCCTCACACCGAAGCCTCTCCTCTCCTCACACCGTCTCATCTCCTCTCCTCACACCGTCGCCTCGCCTATCCTCTCCTCTGCACACCGCGATGAGCAAGTCTGATAGTAGATGGTTCTCGGCACCGGTCGGTGGAACCGGTGGAGGGAGCTCTAGATCGTGGTGTCACCGCACGCAGTCTACGGGTCGTCATCCTCCAACACTCCATCGGTGAAGTAGGAAATCGTGCTCTCCTAGGACAGCGAGGACAAGCAACAACCGCCGCTCCTCCTCAAGGCGACTCAGACCTATGAGGAGTTCCAGGGATGATGGAAGTTGCGCTGCAGAAAGAGGCACCACCATCAACGGTCGCCGTGAAGGGACGTGCCCTCCCTGGTGTTGGAGTCCTAGATTAGGGGGGTGTTTCCACGCCAGCCCGCCGGTTATGGGCCGGGCCAAGGATCCACCAATGATTGATGAACACAAGCGGGTCTGTGGACACTTTTTTGGATGCAAACTCTCCTTCTCTGGACTATAATGATTTGCCTATTACCATGCTCTGGAGCTTGGACCGTCTGATATGCTTGTGAACACGGCCACTTTCCACGAAGCGTCGCCAAGTGGGACGAAGGAGGGACCGTTAAACACTGCTTAGTTGGATTCTGTCCTTTGCTATATTTCTTTTGTCTTGTCTGCATGCCGAACTCCTTTTGTGCTTCTGTTAGTTCGTATTCGTGTAATGGCTACTCATGTTTGGAATTTCTTATGTTAGAATGTTCGTGGTTTGAATCCTGAACCTAAGTAGAAACAAAATAGATGATTGTGGTTTCTCTATTGTGTGTCTTCAAGAGTCAAAAAGGGAGATTTTTGACCATTATTTTATTCGAAGTTGTTGTCCCATGAGATTTGATAAATATGAGCATTATTTGCAAAAAAAGAAAGATAAATACACCACTGCAGGATGGTCCAAACGCGACACTACGATCAGAGACCCTTCGACGAAATTGTGTGCGATGCCATAATCGCAAACGGTGATGTAAAAAAACTCGTCAAAAAAGGTGCAAAACGTTTGCGATGACGGATGCATCAAACACGGTTCAGATTTTAGTTGCGTGTGCGATGAAAGGCATACGGTTCAGTTCAATTAACTGTTTGGGATGAGGAGGAACAAAAGAAGCGTGCAGCCAGAGGCGTGTGCGATATATAACATACGGTTCACTAGGATGAACTGTGTGTGATTAGGCAACACAATGGAAACGGTTCAACTGAACAAGATGTGTGTGATACGCGGCAAACAGGTCCGTAATCAGAAATGTGTGCAAAGACCAATAATAACACAGACAATTGCTGCTAATAAGCCGTGTGATTTGCTCTGTCTACAGTAGAATAACTGAAATAAACATCCAATTACATAAGTGACTATACAGATCATTCACACACACCTCAGTAAACAATTGCATGCATTCTAAAGTAGGAGAAACGACCGTCTAGTCATTTACTTCTTGTGACGCCCCCGCCACTGCTACGTGGCTCGATCCTTCGTCTGGGTCAAGAAGAAGACAGTTCCTCATGTCAACGATCCGCCTGTACATTTCGTAGCTTGTGTACACGTCCATGGCTGCGTACTTGACATGTTTTTCATCCAGTCTCTCATGCCACACACTGTGCCAGGCGCTCCTGTCCTTATTGCTCTCGTTCTTCATCTTCATGTAGTAGGGGTCGATGAAGGCCGAGGCGAGGTCAACCAGGGAGTTCAGTTTGTTTTTGTCGCTGCCCTAGACCTTGTATTTGCTCTGAACGTTGACAAGATTCGGGCATTTCAAGTCCGAAACCTTGAGCGCTTTTAGATCGTTGGTGGTGTCCACCGCAGCGAAAATGTAGTCAGAGCTGTTGATAAACTCGGAGAAACACTCGCAAGGCGTTGTGGCCAGGTGGTAGTGGTAGACGAGGACGTCATGTGTCACGCACAACTGGGCGACGACAACCTTCTGATCGTGCCCGGCACGACCCATGGTGTACTCGAGGTCGAAGCCGACCACTCACTAGTAGAAAAAGGGCCATTTGTCCCGGTTCATAAGGCCCATCTGTCCCGGTTGGGGAACCGGGACTAAAGGGTCGTTACTAATGCCTAGGCCTTTAGTCCCGGTTCTTATACTAACCGCGACAGATGGGCCTCCACGTGGCCGGTGCTGCGAGCCCAGGCAGGAGGCCCTTTAGTCCCGGTTGGTGGCACCAACCGGGACCAATAGTCAGCTGTTCAGGGGCTAGGGTTTTTGTTTTTTTTCTTCTGAAAGGGGGGTGGATTTGGGGGTTTTGTATGGTTAATTAAGGTGTTTCATATATTGTGTTAGGTAGCTAATTAATTAATAGAGAGAAGTTCCTCTCTTATCTCCGTGCTTGGTCGACGCTACGTACTATACATAGAGAGGCCCTCGACACGCTAGCTAGTAAGAAAATGAAGGAAACCATTAAGTACAGAAGTTCGTCATGCATACCGAGAGAAGTGATCGACCTCTCCTTCTCCGAGAGATTGGTCGAACAACATGTTTTCGTATTATCTATCCGACGCTACTGGCTACATACATATACAATATGTAAGATCTCTTACAATCCCCTAGCATTTGAACTCAACTTCCACATGGTATTCTCCGGCTTTATTGATGACGTGGTCAAGAAAGAATCCCGCCAATTCCTCTTGAATTGCTTTCATGCGATCTTTTGGTAGGAGTTCATTCCACATCTGCCATGTCTAATTTGAAGAAGGGGGTTAATACATATATATGAATGAAACTCAACCGAAATGATGGTGTAATAAAATGAAATTGTGAATATTATTGCTTACGCACTTCATATTGTATTTTAGAGTAGCCCCGCTTATTTTTCAAAGTCGCGTTGTAGATGAACTCGCACACGTAGTATCCACAGTAATCATTCCCTTATTCCTGCCACAAGCACTTTACGAGAAATAGAGGTCAACCAAACTGATAATGAAGCATTATAAATGGCATTGATGAAAGTAGCTAGAATCAACGGGAGATGCGCGCAACTAGCTAGCTAGTAGTACTTACTTTCGGGTATGTATATCGCAGCTCCTTCGGCAGTCCCGGAGCTTCTGCGGTGAACTGTTTCCAAACCCTGCAAGATAAAGAAAATAATTATTACTTGAGATATCAGGAAATGAACAAAAAGTTGCCGATATGGTGCGATAATGATCGATTGAACTTACTTGTTGAGAATTTTAGTCATGTCCGCATAGGTCTCGGGATCTTTTCGTCTCGAGTCTAAGACGGTTACTAGTCCCCGCTCAAGCTTAATCTCCAGGAGAATATAGTGGAAGCTGCGCATGCATGCATAACTCATCAATTACATTACTATAACCTCGCTCGAGTAATAAGGGAAACCGAATATGCACACGACAGTAACACTCACTTGAAGTTGTAAGGAAAGAGTATTAAATCTTTGTTTTGATTTATTAACAATGATTTGAGCAAGTTGGCCTCGGCCTCTTCGGCCCTCTTTTTAACCTGAAATTCATCTATGAGATTTGTGTTAATGAACCCAATATCATAGATTTCTGCTTTTCTGCACTCGACGGTCTTCAATCGGCATAATATAGTGAGGATAATTATAAATACATGCAATGAAAGAGCTGAGCTATATATAGAGACTTAATGACAGAAGTAGTACTTACATACAGTACCAAGTGACCGTTAATTTATCGAGGGCCTTTTGATTGAAGAACTGGAAGAACTCCTCAAATGGAACAGTCAACAGATCAATTCCAACGAGGTCGTGCTCCTCTTTAACTCTCAGATACAAAGTATCCGTCCCCCCAGACTCTCTGCAGGTTTTCATGTACCAATTATGGAATCTTCGCATCATCGTTGTTAGAGATTTTTCATCTTTGACGAGAGGCTTCCCGTACTCGTATCTGTGTTCGTCCACCTCCAAGAAATCATAATGTACATCGTCGGGCAGGTAATCTCCAAGATTGCTATAACCGGGCACCATCCCCGGAGCATTAGCGACGATGTCGCTAGACACATTGAGCGGGGAGCACGATTGGTTCGCTTGTTCGCCGAGTTGGGCAATTTTTTTCCCAGCCGCTCATCGTTCTTTTAACCTTTGATCACTGACAGTACTTCCCGACTGCTCCGCTTCGAGATATGCCTTTGCAGTAATGCGCTCATAGTTGGTTTTCGGCGGAGACTTTGGTGGTTTCCTCAGGGCATCGATAGTGCGCTTTGCTTTCACCGGATCTACCTTATCCTCCAGAGGTGGATGTCTCTCTGCTTTTGCCCCTTCAAAGAAGTCCTTCACTTCTTTTTGCACGATCTTCTTGTTTTCTTCCACGGTCATCTCGTACGGTAACTTCTCTAGAGGCTTGAGAGGTGGACCGTATCTGTATTGCCTCCCGCCTCTGGCTGTACTGCTAGACGCCGGAGCAGACGGAGCGGCTGCGACTGTCTTCTTTCGTGCTTGCTTACGAGGCGGAGGAGAAGGACTACGATGCGCCGGAGCAGCCGGGGCGGCGGCGGGTCTCTTCCGCCCTTGCTCGCGAGGCGGAGAAGGTGGAGGCTAGTGGCTGCTCGGGCGCGCGGGCACAGGCGGAGAAGGAGGTGGAGTGCCGCCACGCGCCGGAGAAGGAGGCTGAGTGCCCTGATCATCACTCGCCGGAGGAGGAGGCGGTGGAGGAGGCGGAGTGCCCTGACTCGCCGGAGGAGGTGGAGGAGGCGGAGGCATCCAGTTCGGAAGGTTGATGAGCTCCTTCCGCCATAGGCATGGAGTCTTCAGACAAGAACCCAGCCGAGTCTCCCCTCCACCCGTAGGGTGGTCAAGCTAGAGGTCCTCAAATCCTTCTGTGATTTCATCCACCATCACCCTAGCATATCCTTCTGGAATCGGCCAGCAGTGAAAAGTTGCGCCAGGTTCAGGAGGTGCAACAGAGCCAACAGCCGCCTTGACTTTCAATTCCATCCACTGCGTCATAAGGTGGCAATGCTGAGACTCTGTGATATCATCTACGGGGTAGCTAGCAGGAGCCGTGAAGACAGGCTCCTGAAGCAGCTCCGTGGAAGCCACGCTGCTTCTCCGCTGAGATGGCGGGGTAGCTTCGGTGTAGGTTCGGCAGGTCGCGTGCTACGAACTGCCTCTCGTTCCTCTAGCGCTTGTACCCTTGCGTACAGCGCCTGTAGTTGGGTCAACTCCTTTTTCTTCTTCCTCTCCCGGCGTTTGTAACCGCCCGCGTCAGGAAATCCAGCCTTCCACGAAAGGGAGCCTGGCGTGCCTCGTGTCCGTCCGGGGTGCTCAGGATTCCCGAGGGCCTCTGTGAGCTCGTTGTTCTCTCTGTCCGGAACGAACGTCCCTTGCTGCGCCTTTTCGATATACTCCTAAAGCTTCTCGATGGGTGTGTTCAGCTGCTCGTCGGTCCAAACGCACTTCCCTGTTACAGGGTCCAATTTTCCCCCAACCCCGAAGAACCAAGTCCTGCAACGGTCTGGCCAGCGTCGCGTCTCTGGTTCGATCCCTTTATCAATGAGGTCATTCTCAGCCTTGTCCAACAACGGCCGGGCTTTCAGGTAGCCACCTGACCCCGTGCGATGGTGATGCTTCTTCTTTGCAGTATTTTTCTTGTTTGTTGCTGACATCTTCGCTGCTCTCTCAGATTTCTTTTTGGTGACAAATTCGGGCCACTGATCTGTGATCTTCTCAGATCGGCCGATGAATTCTGGAGTCTTGTCTTGGTCGACAAATGATGATTTCAGCTCATTCTTCCACCTCCTGAATAGCTCAGCCATCTTCTTAAGAGCATAAGCCTTGATCATTGGCTTTTTAACTGGATTCTCCGGATCCTCCTCTGTCGGGAAGGTGAAATTTTCCTGCAGCGCGGTCCAAAGATCAGCTTTCTTCCTATCGCTGACATAAGACACCTGAGACCCTTTGTCCTTAGGCTTCAACCATTGCTCGATGCTGATCGGGATCATGTCTCTCACTAGAACCCCGCACTGAGCATTAAATTTTTGCTTGGTCCGGAGGGGGTTCAATCGGTTGGCCAGCGCGATCAATTTCGATGATCGTGTACCTTTCATCCATGCGCAACTTTCTCTTTGGGCCTCGTCTGGTTACCGAAGTGTTGCTCGATCCGGAGGGCTAGAAAAGAAGAAAAAGAAGAGAGTTAATATGTGTACATACCAAAAACAATTAATGCATCAATTAGCTATAGTCAGCACATGCTTAATTAATTAATATATATACCTGGCCGGACTCCGTTCGGTCACCGGAGCCGTCATCACGGTGTCCTTCCCCCTCCATTCGCTCACCGGAGCCGTCATCACGGTGTCCTTCCTCCTCCAATGTTTGATCATCGTCGTAGTCTGCTTCTTCATCCTGTCTTTCCAGACCATCGGTGCACGTGTCGTTGAGAAACGACAAGACGGCATCACTTCCGTGTGCGATTATCTCCCCCAACACCGCTTCTTTTGCTTCGTCTCGGGGGTGCGGATCCATAGTTTCTGCAAATATTTACAACATGACAATTATTATTCAAACATGATAGATGGATATATTAGTGGCAAACGTTGAACTAGCTAGCTAAGCACAATAAGGAATCATATTAGTGGCATGGCCTCGACGCTTCTCTAGGGTTTGGGGTGGCCTCGGCAACGCTTCAAGGGTTTGGGGTGGCCTCCACAACGCTTCAAGGGTTCGGGGTGGCCTCGACGACAACGCTCTTTTAACTTGGTAAATTTGGGTGGCCTCAAGAGAGTTTGTCGATCGGGTAGGGGCGCAGCGGGAGGGGGTAGGAGACCGACATCGTTTTCTTCTAGGGTTTGGGTGTCCTCGAGAGTTTTGGTCGAGCGAGAGGGCCGGGGGGGGGGTGCTCCCGTGGTATAAGTTATCACGGTCGAGAGGGGGTATATATATCGACCGCCCCTCATGTCAATGTTATCCGGGAGGGGGTTATATCGACAACGACGACATACATACATGGGAAAATAATGTTATCGGGGAGGGGTATATCGACCCCCCCTCGTGTTGAAGTTATCGAGATAGAAGAGAAGAAGAAAAAAAATAGAATTTTCTTATTTTTTCTTCAATGTAACTTTTGCATATATGAACATACATACATAAATTATACATATATGGAAAAAATTGCTATGAACAAAAAAACATCATATATGAATATTTTGTATATACATCCATATCCATCCATCCATCCATTCATACATACATACATGGACAAAAAAATGCTATGAACAAAAACATCAGTAGAATTTTCTTATTTTTTCTTAAATGTAACTTTTTGCACTAGAACTATTTCAAATAATTCCTTTCAAATGCCACAAAATTTTTGAGAAGTCCTCTGATGCCTATAGATCATTTTTATTCAAAAACCCACTTTGGTCATTTGAAAATTTTGAGCACAACTTCCATTTTTCAATTTTGGTCCAATCTTGGCATTGAACTACAACCCTATTTTTCCTTGCTAAAAAAATTCTGAAATTTTTACATCTTGTAGTCCTTCCTACTAAACCCTTAAGTCCAGAAGGGCAGCCCCAATTTCATCTAGCAAGTCCACCAAAAAAATTCATGTAGTTTCTGTCCAGCACTAAATTTTAATAAAACTTGCACTAACAAGTTTTTCATTTTAACAAGCGAACTTGACCATCTTCACTAACATCCAAGGAGACATCATCCTGCCAAGTTTCACATAAAACAAAGTTCCCTAGCTAGCCCTAGCATTTCATCAAATACCTTGCACTGAACCAACTTCACCATCATCACATTCATGAAGGAAGAACAGAGGAGAGGGGTGGGAGGGAGGAGGGAGTACCGGCCTGTCCGGCGGGCAGTGGTGCGGCGGCGTTGACGGCAGGGTAGGGGCGTGGCGCAGCGTCGGGGTAGGGCAGGGGCGCGGTGGCGTTGGCGTCGAGGTCGAGGCAGGGGCGCACGGCGGTGTCGTCGAGGCAGGGTAGGGGCGCGACGGCGTCGGGGCGAGGCAGGGGCGCACATCGTCGACGTCGGGGCAGGGCAGGGGCACACCACGTCGGCGTCGGGGCACGGCAGGGGCGCGGCGGCATCGGGGCAGGTAGGGCGCGGCGGCGGCGTCGGGGCACGGCAGGGGCGCGGCGGCGTCGGGGCAGGCAGGGCGCGGCGACGGCGTCGGCGTCGAGGTCCGGCAGCCTGGCGGCGTCGAGGTGTTCGTCGGTGTCGAGGCGTTCGGCGGCAGAGAGGCAGATCAAAGAACTGAATGAAAAATTTCACAAGTCCAGCTTATATACACAGAGCATTGGTCCCGGTTCGTGCCTCCAACCGGTACCAATGCCACCCTTTAGTGCCGGTTGGTGCCACCAACCGGGACCAAAGGTCTCTTTTCAGCAGTCCAAAGGGCGGGAAGCGGCGGCCTTTGGTCCCTTTTGGTGGAACCAACCAGGACTAAAGGGGGGGAATTGGTTCCGGTTGGTGGGACGAACCGGTACCAATGCCCACCTTTAGTCCCGGTTGGTGCCACCAACCAGGACCGAAGGCCGCGCACAGCGGCGTGGTGGTGGGAGTTTAGTCCCACCTCGCTAGTTGAGAGGGGCGCGCAGTGGTTTATAAGCCCCACTGCTGCACCCCTCTCAAGCTCCTCTCTATTGCAGGCTTACGGGCCTAATTGTCACTGCTATGCCAGATGGGCCTACTGGGCCTTCTGCGGGCCTGAATCCTGGCCCATTGATGGGTTTCTAGTCGTATTCAGGCCGTGGTGGCCCAGTAGGTGGTAAATATTTTATTTTTTCCCAGTTTTTTTGTTTTCTTTTTTGCTTTTTTTGTTTTGTTTCTACTTACAACAAAATACTTATTTATTTTATTTTATTTTGTTTCTACTTATATATTTGCTATTAAAGTTTCTAACAAACAAAGTTCTTTATGAAAATTCTTTTTGCTTTTAATGATTTTGAACAGAAAATACTTTGATAATTTTAGTTGCATCAATTTTATATAATTTTAGTTTCATAAATTTTAGAGGTTGCTTATAATGTTTTGAACAGAAAATACTTTGATAATTTTAGTTTCATAAATTTTATTTATGTTATTAAAGTTTATTTTATTTTGTTTTCTACTTATATATTTTATTAAACTTTATATTATTTTGTTTCAAATTACTTATTTATTTTATTTTATGATAATTCTTTTTGCTATTAAATTTTCATGCATTTACTGATTATTTTATTTTGTTTCTCTTTCAAAGTATGAGGGTTTCATACGGAAACTCGTCTGTTACAAAAGGATTTCCTTTTTTTGAACTTATTTGAACTCCATAGTTTTTTCTATGTTCAAAATGCACCATTCAAAGCCACATCATCAATTTTCAACCCTTCCTGACTTCATTTGTTATTTTTCATGCATTTACTGATTTTTCAGCTATAAGACCCTGAAATTGGAAAGCATTTCAAATGATCTCTGAAAAGGTTAAAAGTTGGCATGGTATCATCATTTCACCCACATAGCATGTGCAATAAAGTAGAGAGGCTTATGGCAAAAATTGGATGCACTTCGTGTACAAAACGGACAATCTCTTTCGAAGAATCAGGGTTTCATACGAAAACTCGTCTGTTACAAAAGGATTTCATTTTTTGAACTTATTTGAACTCCATAGTTTTTTCTATGTTCAAAATGCACCATTCAAAGCCACATCATCAATTTTCAACCCTTTCTGACTTCATTTGTTATTTTTCATGCATTTACTGATTTTTTTCAGCTATAAGACCCTGAAATTGAAAAGCATTTCAAATGAACTCTGAAAAGGTTAAAAGTTGGCATGGTATCATCATTTCACCCACATAGCATGTGCAAGAAAGTAGAGAGGCTTACGGCAAAAACTGGATGCACTTCGTGTACAAAACGGACAATCTCTTTCGAAGTATCAGGGTTTCATACGGAAACTCGTCTGTTACAAAAGGATTTCATTTTTTTGAACTTATTTGAACTCCATAGTTTTTCTATGTTCAAAATGCACCATTCAAAGCCACATCATCAATTTTCAACCCTTTCTGACTTCATTTGTTATTTTTCATGCATTTACTGATTTTTTTCAGCTATAAGACCCTGAAATTGAAAAGCATTTCAAATGAACTCTTAAAAGGTTAAAAGTTGGCATGGTATCATCATTTCACCCACATAGCATGTGCAAGAAAGTAGAGAGGCTTACGGCAAAAACTGGATGCACTTCGTGTACAAAACGGACAATCTCTTTCGAAGTATCAGGGTTTCATACGGAAACTCGTCTGTTACAAAAGGATTTCATTTTTTTGAACTTATTTGAACTCCATAGTTTTTCTATGTTCAAAATGCACCATTCAAAGCCACATCATCAATTTTCAACCCTTTCTGACTTCATTTGTTATTTTTCATGCATTTACTAATTTTTTCAGCTATAAGACCCTGAAATTGAAAAGCACTACAAATGAACATGGATAGATAAGTGACCAAATTAATAGTAGTTCATCATCACATTAAAACCAAAGTACATACATAGTTCAAATTGAACAACATATAGCTCTCCAGAGCATCTAGTTAAACCATACATTGAAACTATGTAAAACCTTTCAATGCAACAACAAATGCGATCATAATCACAACTAAGGTAACAATTGATCCAACGGCATAATGATACCAAGCCTCGGTATGAATGGCATATTTTCTAATCTTTCTAATCTTCAACCGCATTGCATCCATCTTGATCTTGTGATCATCGACGACATCCGCAACATGCAACTCCAATATCATCTTCTCCTCCTCAATTTTTTTTATTTTTTCCTTCAAGAAATTGTTTTCTTCTTCGACTAAATTTAACCTCTCGACAATAGGGTCGGTTGGAATTTCTGGTTCAACCACCTCCTACATAAATAAAATCTATGTCACGTTGGTCGGCATAATTGTCATAAACAATAAATGAACCAAATAGTTATAAAAAGATAATATATACCACATCTGAATCATAGACAGGACGAGGGCCGACGGGGGCGGATACCAGAACCATTGCACTATATAATAACAAGGAATAATAAAAGTAAGAAAATTAGACAAGTATCTATCTCAAGTAAGAATTTTTTTCTTTCAGAAAGAAGATAAGAACAAGAGGCTCACCACGGTGGTGCTGGCGACGAGATCGGCGCGGGCGATCGACGGCGGTGAAGACGGAGACGGGACGTGACGGACCGTTAAACCTAGAAAAATCTCGGGGAAAATGGAGCTCGGAGGTCGAGTTTCGAGAGAAGAAATATTAACTAGTGTGGCTCGGACATTTCATCGAACACCTCATGTGCATAGGAGGTGAGCTAGAACACCCAAATGCCCTCCCCTCGCCGGCCAGCAAAAAACAGAGCAGGGTGGAGTGCTCTGCTCGCTGGCGATGGGCTATATATAGGCAAATCATTTGTCCCGGTTCGTGGCTGGAACCGGGACCAATGGTTATGGGCCAGGAGCGAGGCCCATTGGTCCCGGTTCATTCCTAGAACCGGGACAAATGGGTCCAAACGAACCGGGACCAAAGCCCGCGAGGCCCCGGCCGGCCACCTGGGCTCACGAACCGGGACGAATGCACCCGTTGGTCCCGGTTCTTATAAGAACTGGGACTAATGGGCTGGCCAGGCCCGAACGAAAGCCCATTTTTCTACTAGTAACTTGGTACTTGTCCTCGGCAAGGAACTGCTCCATAATTTGGATGGAGCTCTCCACCGAGACCGGATCGTTCGTGTAGACCACCGAGAGATCCTTCCCCCTCACGTGGGTGTCCACGACGTGTTGCGTGGTGAACTGCCCGCCGTTGTCGTCGTCGGCCGCTGGGAGCGCCATTGGAGCCACTGGGAGCGCCATTGGAATCGCTGGATGTCCTCTCTGTATGTGTCCTCGTGGGTGTGCTTATTGTGTCGTGTGAGACGAGAGATGAAGGTAAATGGCCGCTGGAATAAAAGGGGGCCGGGCGGCGTGGATTCTCGGCGCGTCCGCATGGCAGTTTTTGCAGCGGGTAACTGCATCGTCGCGCCGCGCCCGGCGCAACCACATGCACACGAACGTGCGTGATCATGCGCCGGCCCCAAACACTGGCAGCGCGCGTGGAGGGACGAGGGCAGAGCACCCGGAGGGACACGACAGCAGAGCGCACGCGGTGGCCGCCTGAACCGCAAGCAACCACACACATAAAGCAGTTGAACACGCAGGAAATTGTCGCCTACAAGCCGGCCGACAGTTGCGTCGCTGCGTAGAGAGCGGCTGTGTGCTACCACCTCCGTCAAGTCTATAGTCCCCTTATATTCTGTGCCATACTTTGCCCTCAAATTTAACCAACAAAATGTTAATGCATTTTATAAAAATTATATAATTGGAAACTATGTTCAAATACGAATCCAACTATATAATCTTTGGCGACATGCATTCGTATTTTATTAGTTAAATCATACTTATAAAACAGGACGCGGTATAGTAGGTAATTAAATCACAAACATTTTTTTATTAACCGTATGTGTACGTGGCCTTTCGTCCTCCTCTCGCACATCTTGTCACCCCGCTGCCACAGACGGCTTACAGCGCAAGCTTGCGCAGCGCGTGGGGGCGTTCTTTCGGCCAAACGGTGGCGCCAATGAATCATCGGTGAGCCCGTTCCCGCGCAACCTCGCAGGTTCCCACGCAAGCTTCCCGCCCGACTCGGTGAAATCCCCCAAAATCCCAATGCTTACCGGCCTGCTATAAAAACCCTCACGGTCGGCGAGTCCTGCGTCGCATTTTCCCCTCCCTCCCTGTAGCTTATCTCGTCTGCTTCTCCCATAATCGCCAATGGCACCGGTCCGTCGTCGTCGCTCAGCCACTCCGCTGTCATCAGAGGACAGCTCCAGCTGGGAGGCTACACCGCGGCGGCGGCGCAGTCTCCGGCGTGGTGTAGTGCGCGTGGCGTCCCTGTTGGGTGTGCGCGGAACACCCATCACACGCTCCGCCGCCGCAGCCCGTCGGCAGCTGTTGCCGGCCGCCATTGCCGCCACACCACCGTCGAAAGCCAGGGCCATCGCCTGCTCCGCCGTCGCGGCCCGAAGGCAGGAGGTGGCCGTCGTGGCCGCCACCCCACTGCCGGCCACCATGGCCATCAGCCACTCCGGCACCGCGGCCCGAAGGCGGGAGGTGGTGGTCGTGGCTGCCACCCCGTCGTCGGCCGCCGTGGCCGTCAGCCCACCATCGACCGCCGGGGTCATCACCCGCTCCGCCACCGCCGCCCGAAGGCGGGAGGCAGAGGTGGATGCCCGCACGTGCGTCAGCGACCTTGCGTGCTACGCTGAGTTCCTGCGGGAGGAGGAGGAGCGCCTCGTCGAGCACGCAAAGAGCCTTACCGCCGCCATGGTCGCGGCACACGCCGCCTCAGAGCGCGAGGAATTAGGAGATCTACGAGGAGAACCACCGCTTTGAGAGGGGTCGTCTGGAGCGGCAGAGGGCATTCGAGGTTAGCATCGCTGAAGCTGCAATAGAGGCAGGCACCGTATTGCGGTTGCCCAGCTCGTCGGTAGGCTCCCCCTCCTCTGCCTCTTACCGAGCACGCTCGGCAGAGGAGAGGCAGCCGAAAGTAGTACAAAGCCCCGCCGCAGTAGTAGTAGTAGTATTTAGGGGCTATTTTGTTCAGTTCATCTGACTATAGATGTGGTGGAACTGTACATATATAGTTGACCTAGCTATTTCAGTACGTGGTTGGCAACAATTGGGGAAAAGTTTGGTCGGTTCAGCTGTCGAGTCGAACTGTTTGTATAAATTAAGAACGACTGCTTAATCTATGAATGAAATCTATGCTTAATTACTGAATTTTAGTTGCAAAAATTAGATACTGCTAGTGATTTTTAGCTTCATATTTTGACAAATCGCAGTGTTACAAGGTTCACAAATGGCAATGTTACTATATCAACAAATGTCAATCTTTCCAGTTTGACAAATGGTAACATACCCAAGATGACAGATGCAAATCGCACCAAATTATTTGTAAGTGGTTGCACACGGGTCATCCAAAAGAACCGTTTGCGTTGAAGAGATGCACAAATCCTCCTCTCACTTTGCATCATGTCGTCCCGGGGTCGACGGGCGGGGGGAGGGAGGACGGCAGCTGGCGACGCTGATGACCCACAAGTATAGGGGATCTACTGTAGTCCTTTCGATAAGTAAGACTGTCGAACCCGACGAGGAGCAGAAGGAAATGATAAGCGGTTTTCAGCAAGGTATTCTCTGCAAGCACTGAAATTATCGGTAACAAATAGTTTTGTGATAAGATAATTTGTAACGAGCAACAAGTAACAAAAGTAATAAGGTGCATCAAGGTGGCCCAACCCTTTTTGTAGCAAAGGACAAGCCTGGACAAACTCTTATATAATGAAAAGCGCTCCCGAGGACACATGGGAATTATCGTCAAGCTAGTTTTCATCACGTTCATATGATTCACGTTCGGTACTTTGATAAATTGATATGTGGGTGGACCGGTGCTTGGGTGCTGCCCTTACTTGGACAAGCATCCCACTTATGATTAACTCCTATTGCAAGCATCCGCAACTACAAAAGAAGTATTAAGGTAAACCTAACCATAGCATGAAACATGTGGATCCAAATCAGCCCCTTACGAAGCAACGCATAAACTAGGGTTTAAGCTTCTTTCACTCTAGCAAGCCATCATCTACTTATTACTTCCCAATGCCTTCCTCTAGGCCCAAACAATGGTGAAGTGTCATGTAGTCGACGTTCACATAACACCACTAGAGGAGAGACAACATACATCTCATCAAAATATCGAACGAATACCAAATTCACATGACTACTAATAGCAAGACTTCTCCCATGTCCTCAGGAACAAACGTAACTACTCACAAAGCATATTCATGTTCATAATCAGAGGAGTATTAATATGCATAAAGGATCTGAACATATGATCTTCCACCAAATAAACAAACTAGCATCAACTACAAAGAGTAATCAACACTACTAGTAACCTACAGGTACCAATCCCTGACTTAGAGACAAGAATTGGATACAAGAGATGAACTAGGGTTTGGGAGGAGATGGTGCTGGTGAAGATGTTGATGGAGATTGGCCCCCTCTCGATGAGAGGAGCGTTGTTGATGACGATGGCGATGATTCCCCCCTCCCGGAGGGAAGTGTCCCCGGCAGAATAGCTCCGCCAGAGCCCTAGATTGGTTCCGCCAAGGTTCCGCCTCGTGGCGGCGGAGTCTCGTCCCGAAAGCTTGCTTCTGATTTTTCCTCGGACGAAAGACTTCATATAGCAGAAGATGGGCACCGGAGGGCCACCAGGGGGCCCACGAGGCAGGGGGCGCGCCCAGGGGGGTAGGGCGTGCCCCCACCCTCATGGCCAGGGTGTGGGCCCCCTCTGGTATTTTCTTTGCTCAGTATTTTTTATTATTTCCAAAAATAACTTCCGTGGAGTTTCAAGACTTTTGGAGTTGTGCAGAATAGGTCTCTAATATTTGCTCCTTTTCCAGCCCAGAATTCCAGCTGCCGGCATTCTCCCTCTTCATGTAAACCTTGTAAAATAAGAGAGAATAGGCATAAGTATTGTGACATAATGTGTAATAACAGCCCATAATGCAATAAATATCGATATAAAAGCATGATGCAAAATGGACGTATCAACTCCCCCAAGCTTAGACCTCGCTTGTCCTCAAGCGAAAGCCGATAACGATAAATATGTCCACATGTTTAGAGGTAGAGGTGTCGATAAAATAAAATACGGACATGAGGGCATCATGATCATTCTTAAAACAGCAACATATATGGATATTGTCATATGATTTCTTATTCTTAAGTAATAATCTATTCACAATGCAAAGTATGAATCAGAAACTTCATTGAGAACTAACAAACTATAATCTCAGTCATTGAAGCAATTGCAATTTATCATAACATCAGAAAGAGTCTATGTTAGAGCTTTTCAGCAAGCCCACATACTCAACTATCATTTAGTCTTTCACAATTGCTAACACTCACGCAATACATGTGGTTACGAAGTTTTAATCGGACACAAAGGAAGATAGGGGCTTATAGTTTCGCCTCCCAACCTTTTACCTCAAGGGTAATGTCAACAATAATAACTCATGCTAACTTACATCCAATTAGATATATACTCCCTCCGTTCCAAAATACTTGACTTCCATTTTTCCAAAAATGGATGTACCTATATACTAAAACATGTCTAGATACATCTATATTTTGACAAATGGAAGGCATGTATTGTGGAACGGAGGGAGTATATATCAGGATCTTTCCAACACACTGTGCTTGCCAAAGGATAAAATGTAAAAAGGAAAGGTGAAGATCACCATGACTCTTGCATAAGGTAGAAGATAAAAGTAAAAGATAGGCCCTTCGCAGAGGGAAGCAGAGGTTGCCATGCACTTTCAGGGTTGGATGCACAAAATCTTAATGCGAAAGAACGTCACTTTATATTACCACTTGTGATATGGACCCTTATTATGCAGTCCGTCGCTTTTATTTCTTCCACATCACAAGATCGTATAAAGCTTATTTCCTCCACACTAATCAATCATACAATTTAGAGAGAAATTTTTATTGCTTGCACCGATGACAACTTACTTGAAGGATCTTACTCAATCCATAGGTAGGTATGGTGGACTCTCATGGCAAAACCGGGTTTAAGGGTATTTGGAAGCACAAGTAGTATCTCTACTTAGTGCAAAGAATTTGGCTAGCATGAGGGGGAAAGGCAAGCTCAACATGTTGGATGATCGATGACAATATACTTTATTTCAGATATAAGAAAACATAACCCATTACATTGTCTTCCTTGTCCAACATCAACTCTTTAGCATGTCATATTTTAATGAGTGCTCACAATCATAAAAGATGTCCAAGATAGTATATTTATATGTGAAACCTCTCTTTCTTTATTACTTCCTATTAATTGCAACGATGACCAAAGCTATGTTTGTCAACTCTCAACAACTTTTAATCATCATACTCTTTCTATGTGAAGTCATTACTCTCCATAAGATCAATATGATCTCTTTATTTCTTTTTATTTTTTCTTTTCTTTTATTCCCTCAAGATCATAGCAAAATAATCAAGCCCTTGACTCAACACTAATCTTTATTATATAGCTCACGGACTCGATTACATAGAGGGATCATAAAGCAAAACTCAAAACTAAATCATACTAAAAACTTTATTCTACTAGATCAAGATATTACTAAAAGGATTGAACTAAGAAAAACGGTAAAAATAGGAGTGTGATGGTGATACGATACCGGGGCACCTCCCCCAAGCTTGGCAGTTGCCAAGGGGAGTGCCCATACCCATATGATTATATTTCCTTCTTCGGAGGTGATGATGATGGAGTTGTTGATGATGTAAATTGTGCTTTCAGCTTCTTCATATTGTAATTGAGGAGAGCAATTTCCTCCTTTAAATCATCGACCTCCGATTCCAGCTTCAAGATCTTGTCACATAAATCTCCTTTGCTTTTCTGTCAAAAACGAGAAGGAATAGATCGATTGTTAGATAGTTTAGCCCTCTTAGGGAGACTAGACTTCTTGAACTTCACGTGCATATCCCCAGGTTGAGGTAGTGGGACATCCTCCTCCTCTGAGCTTGAATCGTTAATCCTCATAAAATGGGCATCCTCCTCCTCATCCGTAGTTCGACCACAAGGATATAGATCCCCATAGGTCTTTGGGTCAGCAATGAGGTGTGAGACATAGCTCTCTCCATCGGAATCCTGAGATGACATCTTGCTCCAAATCTTCTACAGAAACAGCTCGAAACAAAAGCAGAGAATATTTGCGTGATACAGGAGTCGAAACCTTCGGGAGATTATATAATAAATTTTTACTAACCGAAAGAAGTATCGTGCAAGAAAACGGAGTCCGGAGAGCGCACGAGGTGCCCACGAGGCAGGGGAGCGCCCAGGGTGGTAGGGCGCGCCCTCCACCCTCGTGGAGGCCTCGTGTCCTTCCCGGACTACTTCTGAATTTCCTATTTTTATAAATATTCCAAAACGGAGAAAAATTGCCATTAGAACTGTTTTGGAGTCGGTTTACTTGCCGTACCACATACCTATTCCTTTTCGGAGTCTGAAACGTTCTGGAAAGTGTCTCTTATATATTCCTCCGGTGTTACGGTTTCAATAACATTAGTTTCAACATTTATGGGATTACCTGAGATATAATGTTTGATTCTTTGATCGTTCACCACCTTCGGATTTGTGCCCTCGAAGTTGTTAATTTTTATGGCACCGGAACGATAGACCTCCTCGATAACGTAAGGACCTTCCCATTTAGAGAGAAGTTTTCCTGCAAAAAATCTTAAATGAGAGTTGTATAGCAATACATAATCACCTACATTAAACTCACGCTTTTGTATCCTTTTGTCATGCCATCTTTTAAATTTTTCTTTAAACAACTTGGCATTCTCATAGGCTTGGGTTCTCCATTCATCAAGTGAGCTAATGTCAAATAGCCTCTTTTCACCGGCAAGTTTGAAATCATAATTGAGCTCTTTAATGGCCCAATATGCCTTATGTTCTAGTTCGAGAGGTAAGTGACATGCTTTTCCATAAACCATTTTATACGGAGACATACCCATAGGATTTTTATATGCAGTTCCATAGGCCCATAATGCATCATCAAGTTTCTTGGACCAATTCTCTCTGGATCTATTAACAGTCTTTTGCAAAATTAACTTGAGCTCTCTATTGCTCAACTCTACTTGACCACTAGACTGTGGGTGATAAGGAGATGCAATTCTATGATTAACATCATACTTAGCAAGCATTTTACGAAAAGCACCATGAATAAAATGTGAACCACCATCAGTCATTAAATATCTAGGGACTCCAAACCTCGGAAAAATAACTTCTTTAAGCATCTTAATAGAGGTGTTATGATCAGCACTACTAGTTGGAATAGCTGCAACCCACTTAGTAACGTAATCAACAACAACTAAAATATGTATATCCATTAGAGGCAGGAAATAGTCCCATATAATCAAAGCCCCAAACATCAAATGGTTCAATAACAAGTGAATAATTCATAGGCATTTCTTGACGTCTACTAATATTACCAATTCTTTGACATTCATCACAAGATAAGACAAACTTACGGGCATCCTTGAAGAGAGTAGGCCAATAAAAACTGGATTGCAATACCTTATGTGCAGTTCTATCTCCAGCGTGGTGTCCTCCATAAGCCTCGGAGTGACACTTGCGTAGGATCTATTCCTGTTCATGCTCAGGTACACAACGTCTAGTGACACCATCTACTCCTTCTTTATAAAGATGTGGGTCATCCCAAAAGTAATGTCTCAAATCATAGAAAAACTTTTTCTTTTTCTGGTATGTGAAACTAGGTGGTATAAATTTAGCAACAATGTAATTAGCATAATCAGCATACCATGCAGCAGTACGAGAAGCATTTATGACATTTAGTTGTTCATCAAGAAAGCTATCATCAATAGGTAGTGGGTCATCAAGCACATTTTCTAACCTTGACAAGTTGTCTGCAACGGGGTTCTCAGCTCCCTTTCTATCAATAATATGCAAATCAAATTCTTGTAGCAAGAGAACCCATCTAATAAGTCTCGGTTTAGCATCTTTCTTTTCCATAAGATATTTAATAGCAGCATGATCAGTGTGAATAGTTACTTTAGAATCAACAATATAAGGTTTGAACTTATCACAAGCAAATACAACTGCTAAGAATTCTTTTTCAGTAGTAGCATAATTTCTCTGAGCACTGTCTAGAGTTTTACTAGCATATTGAATAACATTTAATTTCTTATCAACTCTTTGCCCTAGAACAGCACCTACAGCATAATCACTAGCATCACACATAATTTCAAAGGGTAAATTCCAATCAGGTGGCTGAACAATAGGTGCAGAAATCAATGCTTGTACACAATCATCATCAAAGACAAATGGTATATCTTTTTGTAATAAATTATTCAGAGGCCGAGAAATTTTTTAGAAGTCCTTAATGAACCTCCTATAAAAACCGGCATGACCAAGGAAACTTCTTATACCTTTGATGTCCTTGGGACACGACATCTTTTCAATAGCATCTACTTTAGCTTTATCAACTTCAATACCTCTTTCAGAAATTTTATGCCCCAAGACAATACCTTCATTAACCATAAAGTGGCACTTTCCCAAAACTCGATCAAGGTTGCTCAAGCAATCATCAAAAGAGGATCCATAAACAGAGAAATCATCCATGAAAACCTCACAAATCTTTTCACAAAAGTCAGAGAATATAGCCATCATGCATCTTTGAAAGGTAGCAGGTGCATTACATAAACCAAAAGCCATACGTCTATAAGCAAAAGTACCGCAAGGGCAAGTAAAAGTGGTCTTAGCTTGGTCATCAACTGACACAGGTATTTGAGAGAAACCAGAATAACCATCTAGAAAGCAAAAATGTGTATGTTTGGGTAATCTTTCTAGCATTTGATCGTTAAAAGGTAAGGGGTAGTGATATTTTTAGTAGCTTTATTTAATTTGCGGAAAGCAATTACCATCCTATAACCTGTAATAATTCTTTGAGGAATCAATTCATCTTTATCATTAGGAACGACAGTAATACCTCCCTTCTTAGGGACACAATGGACAGGACTTACCCACTGACTATCAGCAACGGGATAAATTATACCTACCTCAAGGAGCTTTAGTATTTCCTTTTTACCACTTCTTTCATCTTAGTATTCAGCCGTCGTTGGTGATCAATAACTGGTTTGGCATCTTTCTCCAAATTTATTTTATGTTGACATAGAGTGGGACTAATGCCCTTAAGATCATCAAGAGTATATCCAATAGCAGCACGGTGCTTCTTCAGAGTTTTCAATAATTTTTCTTCATCCTTCTCTGAAAGGTTAGCACTAATAATAACAAGATATATCTTCTTTTCATCAAGATAAGCATATTTAAGAGTATCAGGCAATGGTTTAAGCTCAAACACGGGATCACCCTTGGGTGGAGGAGGATCCCCCAAGATTTCAACAGGCAAGTTGTGTTTCAGAATAGGTCCCTGTTTAAAGAACACTTCATCTATTTCCCTTCTTTCATTCACAAACATATCATTTTCATGGTCTAGCAAATATTGTTCTAAAGGATCGCTAGGAGGCACAACAATAGAAGCAAGACCAATAATTTCATCCTTACTAGGCAATTCCTCTTCACGGTGTTGTCGACGAAATTTAGAAAAGTTAAACTCGTGAGACATATCACCTAGACCAATAGTAACAACATCCTTTTCGCAGTCTATCTTAGCATTAACAATGTTCAAGAAGGGCCTACCAAATATAATGGGACAAAAGCTATCTTGTGGGGAACCAAGAACAAGAAAGTCAGCTGGATATTTAGTTTTCCCACACAAGACTTCAACATCTCTAACAATTCCCATTGGTGAAATAGTATCTCTATTGGCAAGCTTAATTGTGACATCAATTTCTTCTAACTCAGTAGGTGCAATATCATGCATAATTTCTTTGTATAAGTCAATAGGTATTGCACTAGCACTAGCACCCATATCACACAAGCAATGATAGCAATGGTCTCCTATTTTAACAGAAATAACAGGCATGCCTACTACAGGTCTATGTTTATCTTTAGCACTAGGTTTAGCAATTCTAGCAGTCTCATCACAGAAATAAATAACATGCCCATCAATATTATCAGCCAAGAGATCTTTAACAATAGCAATATTAGGTTCAACTTTGACTTGCTCAGGAGGTGTATAAGTTCTAATATTACCTTTACGAACCACAGTTGAAGCTTTAGCATGATCCCTTATCCTAACAGGGAAAGGTGGTTTCTCAACATAAGCAGTAGGAACAACAGGATCATTATAAGTAATAGTCTTTTCTTCAACTTTAATAGGTTCAACTACTTTTACTTCTATGGGTGGATGATATTTAAACCACTTCTCCTTAGGGAGATCAACGTGAGCAGCAAAAGATTCACAAAAAGAAGCTACTATCTTAGAGTCAAGTCCATATTTAGTGCTAAATTTACGGAAAACATCGGTATCCATAAAAGATTTAACACAATCAAACTTAGGTGTTATTCCTGACTCCTTACCTTCGTCGAGGTCCCAATCTTCATAGTTGTGTTTAATTCTTTCCAATAAATCCCATTTGAATTCAATAGTCTTCATCAAGTCCATATTTAGTGCTAAATTTACGGAAAACATTGGTATCCATAAAAGATTTAACACAATCAAACTTAGGTGTTATTCCTGACTCCTTACCTTCGTCGAGGTCCCAATCTTCATAGTTGTGTTTAATTCTTTCCAATAAATCCCATTTGAATTCAATAGTCTTCATCATAAAAGAACCAGTACAAGAAGTATCGAGCATGGTGCGGTTATTGTCAGAAAGCCGAGCATAAATTTTTTGAATAATCATTTCTCTTGAGAGCTCATGATTGGGGCATGAATATAACATTGACTTAAGCCTCCCCCAAGCTTGAGTGATGCTTTCTCCTTAACGAGGCCAAAAATTATATATGTAATTACGATCACGATGAACAAGATGCATAGGATAAAACTTTTGATGAAATTCCAATTGCAATCGTCTGTAGTTCCATGATCCCATATCATCACATAGCCTATACCATGTCAATGCATCTCCCTTCAAAGATAAGGGAAGACCTTCTTCTTTATAACATCATTGGGCATACCTGCAAGCTTAAATAATCCACAAACTTCATCCACATAGATTAGGTGCTCATCAGGATGTAATGTTCCGTCTCCTGCAAAAGGATTAGCTAGCAGTTTTTCTATCATACCCGAAGGAATTTCAAAGTAGACATTTTCATTTTCAGTAGGTTCAGTAGGTTGAGGAGCAACTCTTTGCTCTACTGGTCGGGGTGAAGATACCCCGAACAAGCCCCTCAGAGGATTAGTTTCCATAGTAACAAGTGACAGTAAATTTCAGCACACTATATAAATTTTTCCTTACCAAATTCCACCTACCAAAGGCGCTTCACTCCCCGGCAACGGCGCCAGAAAAGAGTCTTGATGACACACAAGTATAGGGGATCTATCGTAGTCCTTTCGATAAGTAAGAGTGTCGAACCCAACGAGGAGCAGAAGGAAATGATAAGCGGTTTTCAACAAGGTATTCTCTGCAAGCACTGAAATTATCGGTAATAGATAGTTTTGTGATAAGATAATTTGTAACAAGCAACAAGTAACAAAAGTAATAAGGTGCAGAAAGGTGGCCAACCCTTTTTGTAGCAAAGGACAAGCCTAGACAAACTCTTATATAATGAAAAGCGCTCCCGAGGACACATGGTAATTATCCTCAAGCTAGTTTTCATCACGTTCATATGATTCACGTTCGGTACTTTGATAATTTGATATGTGGGTGGACCGGTGCTTGGGTGCTGCCCTTACTTCATCCCACTTATGATTAACTCCTATTGCAAGCATCTGCAACTACAAAATAAGTATTAAGGTAAACCTAACCATAGCATGAAACATGTGCATCCAAATCAGCCCCTTACGAAGCAACGCATAAACTAGGGTTTAAGCTTCTGTCACTCTAGCAACCCATCATCTACTTATTACTTCCAAATGCCTTCCTCTAGGCCCAAAAAATGGTGAAGTTTCATGTAGTCGACGTTCACATAACACCACTAGAGGAGAGACATCAAACATCTCATCAAAATATCGAACGAATACCAAATTCACATGACTACTAATAGCAAGACTTCTCCCATGTCCTCAGGAACAAACGTAACTACTCACAAAGCATATTCATGTTCATAATCAGAGGAGTATTAATATGATAAAGGATCTGAACATATGATCTTCCACCAAATAAACCAACTAGCATCAAGTACAAAGAGTAATCAACACTACTAGCAACCTACAGGTACCAATCCCTGACTTAGAGACAAGAATTGGATACAAGAGATGAACTAGGGTTTGGGAGGTGATGGTGCTGGTGAAGATGTTGATGGAGATTGGCCCCCTCCCAATGAGAGGAGCGTTGGTGATGACGATGGCGATGATTTCCCCCTCCCGGAGGGAAGTGTCCCCGGCAGAACAGCTCCGCCAGAGCCCTAGATTGGTTCCGCCAAGGTTCCGCCTTGTGGCGGCGGAGTCTCGTCCCGAAAGCTTGCTTCTAATTTTTCCTCGGATGGAAGACTTCATATAGCAGAAGACGGGCACCGGAGGGCCACCAGGGGGCCCACGAAGCAGGGGGCGCGCCCCCCACCCTCGTGGCCAGGGTGTGGGCCCCCTCTGGTATTTTCTTCGCTCAGTATTTTTATTATTTCCAAAAATAACTTCCGTGGAGTTTCAGGACTTTTGGAGTTGTGCAGAATAGGTCTCTAATATTTGCTCCTTTTCCAGCCCAGAATTCTAGCTGCCGGCATTCTCCCTCTTCATGTAAACCTTGTAAAATAAGAGAGAATAGGCATAAATATTGTGACATAATGTGTAATAACAGCCCATAATGGAATAAATATCGATATAAAAGCATGATGCAAAATGGACGTATCAGGCGCTAAGAGGTAGCGTTCGACGGCGGCGTCCCATGCCGCTGAGTGGGGCGCGCGCACGGAGAAGAAGGCGGGTGGCCATGGAAGTCAAAGGGCTTGCTTACCAGTGAGCGTGCGCGGCGTACAGCTTGCACGCTTCCCGGTGAGCCTGCGCATTCGAGGACAGCTTGCATGCCTCTTGGCCAGCCTGCGCACCGGACTACGCTCGCACGCCTCCTGTTCTGTCAACGTCAAGCAGCTGTCCGCACGACACCTCCTACAGCCATTAAAACCAAGACACGTGGCATCACGTGAATGGTTAACAGAACGCACACGGTTTGAATTATACAAACGTTTGAGATATTAAAGTGGCAGCTATTTTTTCAAAATGCCTTTGTTGGCTGTCATTATTCGAGTGTGCCTTCTCTCAAAATGGACACGAAAAATAACACAGCATGTCGGGTGCCATTCCATGATAGCATGCCAAGTTTCATGAATTTCAGACGAGTTTTGGATTTACTAGAATTTAAAAAGAAAGTATCTCAATGTTTTGCCGGCAATCAACGGTGCCCTGGTGTTTGAAATTCATTCCCATTTCTTGCATGGGACCTAAGCATGCACCTAAGGACACATATTTGATTTTTCAACTAATTTATATGCACTGGAGCATGTGCACGTAGTTCAAAATTGAATTATGCACATAAATGCATTGAAAACTCAGTTAATGCACAAAAATGTCCAAACGAACCCCGAAAAATCACAAAAATTGACACAACACTCCTGTTGTTCTATGTTGACACGAGAAAAAATTTGAAAGCAATAAGAGGCAATGGATAATGTTTCGTCCCCAAAGGTGGGACGTTCCCTACCGAAACCATCATGCTTGTTGTGAGAAGCTCTGGTTTGTGAGAAGCATATACCCAAACCTGCCCCAAATGGGACAAAAAATTTACCACGGATGTTGATGCCGCTCCATGATAGCATGCCAAGTTTCATGAATTTCAGATGAGTTTTGGATTTACTAGAATTTAAAAAGCAGGCATCTCAATGTTTTGCCGGCAATCAACGGTGCCCTAGTGTTTGAAATTCATTCTCATTTCTTGCATGGGACCTAAGCATGCACCCAAGGACACAGATTTGATTTTTCAACCAATTGATATGCACTGGAGCATGTGCATGTAGTTCAAATTTGAATTATGCACATAAATGCATTGAAAACTCAGTTAATGCATAAAAATGTCCAAACGAAACCCGAAAAATCACAAAAATTGACACAACACTCCTGTTGTTCTATGTTGACACGAAAGAAATTTTGGAAGCAATAAGAGGAAATGGATATCGTTTCATCCCCAAAGGTGGGACGTTCCCTACCGAAACCATCATGCTTGTTGTGAGAAGCTTTGGTTTGTGAGAAGCATATACCCAAACCTGCCCCAAATGGGACAAAAGTTTTACCACGGCATGTTGATGCCGGTCCATGATAGCATGCCAAGTTTCATGAATTTCGGACGAATTTTGGATTTACTAGAATTACAAAAGCAAGTACGTCGACGTTTGCCGGAGAGCCACGGTGCCGTGGTGTTCGAATTTCATCCCCATTTCTTGCATGGGACATAAGCATAAACCTGTGACGCCCCCGATTTGACCGTACACTAATCATGCACGCAAATGTGTACGATCAAGATCAGGGACTCACGGGAAGATATCACAACACAACTCTAAAACATAAATAAGTCATACAAGTATAATACAAGCCAGGGCCTCGAGGGCTCGAATACAAGTGCTCGATCACAGACGAGTCAGCGGAAGCAACAATATCTGAGTACAGACCTAAGTTAAACAAGTTTTCCTTAAGAAGGCTAGCACAAACTGGGATACAGATCGAACGAGGCGCAGGCCTCCTGCCTGGGATCCTCCTAACTACTCCTGGTCGTCGTCAGCGAGCTGCACGTAGTAGTAGGCACCTCCAGTGTCGTAGGAGTCGTCGTCGACGGTGGCGTGTGGCTCCTGGGCTCCAGCATCTGGTTGCGACAACCAGGTAGAAAGAAAAGGGGGAAAAGAGGGAGAGAAGCAACCGTGAGTACTCATCCAAAGTACTCGCAAGCAAGGAGCTACACTACATATGCATGGGTATATGTGTAAAGGGCCATATCAGTGGACTGGACTGCAGAATGCCAGAATAAGAGGGGGATAGCTAGTCCTGTCGTAGACTATGCTTCTGGCCATCTCCATCTTGCAGCATGTAGAAGAGAGTAGATTGAAGTCCTCCAAGTAGCATCGCATAGCATAATCCTACCCGGCGATCCCCTCCTCGTCGCCCTGTTAGAGAGCGATCACCGGGTTGTATCTGGCACTTGGAAGGGTGTATTTTATTCAGTATCCGGTTCTAGTTGTCATAAGGTCAAGGTACAACTCCGGGTCGTCCTTTTACCGAGGGACACGGCTATTCGAATAGATAAACTTACCTGCAGGGGTGCACCACATAACCCAACACGCTCGATCCCATTTGGCCGGACACACATTTCTGGGTCATGCCCGGCCTCGTAAGATCAACACGTCGGAGCCCCACCTAGGCACAACAGAGAGGTCAGCACGCCGATCTAAAATCCTATGCGCGCAGGGGTCTGGGCCCATCGCCCATTGCACACCTGCACGTTGCGTACGCGGCCGGAAGCAGACCTAGCCTAGTGGCGTTCCAGTCCAATCAGGCGCGCGCCGCGCGGTCGCTGACGTCACGAAGGCTTCGGCTGATACCACGACGTCGGGATACCCATAACTACTCCCGCGTAGATGGTTAGTGCGTATAGACCAAATGGCCAGACTCAGATCAAATACCCAGAACTCGTTAAGCGTGTTAAGTATCCGCGAACGCCGACCAGGGCCAGGCCCACCTCTCTCCTGGGTGGTCTCAACCTGCCCTGTCGCTCCGCCTCAAAGTAACAGTCGGGGGCCGTCAGGAACCCAGGCCCACCTCTACCGGGATGGAGCCACCTGTCCTTTCAGCCCCCTCATCAGAATCACTTGCGGGTACTCAACGAGCCGACCCGACTTTAGTCACCACATGTGTCATGTATATAAAGTATATAGTATATACCCGTGATCACCTCCCGAAGTGATCATGACCCAGTAGTATAGCATGGCAGACGGACAAGAGTGTAGGGCGACTGATGGAACACTAGCATCCTATACTAAGCAGTAGGATAGCAGGTAAGGGTAACAACTGTAGCAACAATGACAAGCTATGCATCAGGATAGGATTAACGGAAAGCAGTAACATGCTACACTACTCTAATGCAAGCAGTATAGAGAAGAATAGGCGATATCTGGTGATCAAGGGGGGGGGGCTTTCCTGGTTGCTCTGGCAAGGAGGAGGGGTCGTCAACTCCGTAGTCGAACTGGACAGCAACAGCGTCGGTCTCGTAGTCTACCGGAGAGAAGGGGGGAAGAAATAGTAAATACAATGCAAACATAAGCATGACGATGCGTGACATGACAATGAGCGGTGCTAGGTGTGCCCTAACACGGCAGTAGGTGGTACCGGCGAAGGGGGGGAACATCCGGGAAAGTATTCCCGATGTTTCACGTTTTTGGACAGATGGACCGGAGGTGAAATGTTGCAGGTTCACTATGCTAGGGATGTGTGGTGAGCGAACGGGCTGCGTATCCGGATTTGTTGGATTTTTCTGAGCAATTTGCATATAGAAAACATTTTCATCCGAGCTGCGGTTTATTTTATATGATTTTTCTAAGTTTTAAACATTTTCTGAAATTATTTGATTTAATAGAATTATACAGAAAAAGAGAAATGACATCAGCATGATGCGAGGACGACATCAGCAGCTAGCTGGTCGGCTGACCAGGTCAAACCTGACATGTGGGTCCAGTGGGACCCGCATGTCAGCCTCCGCTAGTATAACAGTGGATTAAACTAATCTAGTAGTGTTAATTAGGGGTGCGGGCCCCGGGTGTCAGTGAGTGATTAGCTAATCTAATTACTTTTATTTATAAAACATTTGTTAGACTAATTAACAGAGGGGGGCCCGCATGTCAGTGGCTGGGGGCCGCCTAGTCAGCACGTTGACCCCGGTCAACAAGTCAAGGGGGGGCCCTGGGTCCACCAGTCAGTGGCCCAGGCGGTGCCACGCGGGTGCCACGTCGGTGACGTCGCCGGAATCACGCCGGCAACCATTCCAGCGGCGGAAGTTCACCGGAGTTGCTCGGATTTCCAGCACAGTGCACCATTCCGCGCGTTTTCGGTGGCGTTCGAACAAGTAGATCGTCCCGCGCCGATCTAGAGTGATCCCAGAAGCGGGGGTGGCCGGAGTGGAGCTCAACGACGACCGCAGGCGGCGCTAAAATACGGGCATCTCCGAAAACCACGCTACGGGCTGCGTTCTAGCTAACAAACGACTCTAGCGGGCTCTACGGACCTCCGGCAACTCGACGGAAGGCACGGCTTGGCTCGGGGATGGACGGGGTGAGTGCAACGAGCTTGCGGACGAGGCCGCATGCGGCAATGGCGACGGTGGCACCGCGAGCCATATATGGTGCATGAGGAGGAACCAGACGAAGGAGGAGTGGGCGGAGGCTTACGGCGCGGCACACGGAGGCCCTCGAGTGAACGGGAGCGCAGAGGGGAGGCGGGATGAATCGCGGTGGGCGGCGGCGACCGAGGTTGGGGAAAGGCTTGACCCGGCCGCTGCAGGGCACTCCAGCTCGTCCTGAAGCGCGAGGTCGATGAGGACGACGTAGAGGGAGCTCGGGGACTCGGCGGCTCGACGAACGGTGGTCGGGACCACGCCTACCGCGAGGCTTCGGCGGCGATCTCGCTCGGGCGAGGGGGGGGGGCAGAGAGGGAGTGAGCGGCTGAGATGGAGAGGGGAGTGGGTGGAGGTAGGTGGGGAGGAGGCCGAGGCGTCGAGGGGAGGGGTCGGCCTTATCCTCTCCGGGTAGTCGCCATTGAGGCGGTCCGGCGGGGCTCGCCCCTGTTGCGACCCCGGTCGGGGGAACAGGGGGGAAGACGACCCGGGGAGGGGCTGGGCCGGACCAGCTGGAGTGGGCCGAGGCTCGGGCCAGGCACTGTGCACTTGGCCCAGTGCACAGTGGCCTGTGATTTTACACTTTTGTTTTGTTTTCTATTTTTATTTTTTTATTTTCCTTTCTGTTTTATTTATTTTAGTTAGCAAAACAGTTTTACAAAAATACAACCCCTACTCCTAAATTAGCATAATAACATAGGCCACCGACTCCAAAAAGTTTGGTGATTATATAAACTAGATTAACATTTGTTTAGTATTTAAAAGCATTTAAATAATTGTTTTGCTGCTGTTTTTACTTACTATAGTGCAGTTAAATACATTACAAAAGTGTGGTTTCTTCACCAATATTTAATATGGACTATTTGGCTCACTCCGAACATTTTAGTTTTAACATTTGCAAACTTTTATTATTTGCTTTTATTTAAATTTTGAATTTGTTTCGGTTCTGAACTATCGAGAGTTTATCAACAGTAAACGGGGTGACGTGGCATCGTTAACGTGGGATTACTGTAGCTTAATTATCCGGGCGTCACAATTCTCCTCCACTACAAGGAATCTCGTCCCGAGATTTAAGAGGGGAGTAAGGGGGAAAGTTCTGGTTACGATATTCTAACGGATCTTCTCGATGAAGTTAATCCTTTGGTTGATGTCTTCAATTCTTTATTCCAATGCATCATGATGAAGTCGTCGTCCTTTCTTCGGGAACTCCATCGTACTTACGAAAGGGTGAGAAGGGAAAACCCTATAAAGACGGATTCTAACAAGATCGAGCATCAAGCGGTTAACCCAGGGGAAGAAGCATAAGTATCTCTCGAATTGAAACCTAAGAAGATGTCGAGAGCAAAGTAAGAAGGTACCATGAGAAGTTTCAAACCGATAGGCAAGTGTTCGATGCCTATCAGAAGGTGAAAGGGGTTCAGAGCAACGAGAATAAGTATTGCGTCTGATACCCGAATAGATCACTAGGAAGGTGGCCCGCGAATTAAATACGGAGCGAAGTGTGAGGATTAACCATTAGAAACAGGGTTGTATAGAAGAGTCAGGTTTCGATCCTGTGGAACTGTGGGTTATGGGCCCACCATGTGGTTTTTTTATAGGAGCAGTGACATCTTGCACAGTCATGATAGCAAGGCATGTCAGAGAATACCCTGTCAGTTATGTCGGCAACACGTTGGTACCAAGGGCGAGGGACGAAGAGAACCATTTTCCTGCTCGTTGAAACGAGGCGGACCAATAGGCAAAGTTCTCATCCATCGGTGGCTACCGAAATGTCATCAACAAAAGTAACATGGTCTACTGAGAGAGTGGTACAACAAGGTGCTTACCTAAGCAGGGAAATGTCACTGCTCAATTAAGTCAGATTACTGGAAAGGTTAAACAATACAATGGAAATGATAGTATGATTATCAGATTAAACAGAACAATGGAAAGGAAAATGTGTTTAAACACATATTTCAGGGGTATATCCTTCCCAAGGACAAGCAGAGCATGATATCCATGACATGATATAATGTAGAAAACTCTTTAGGTACGGGAGAGAAATTTCATGCCATTACCCATACAACGGTGTTTGGATAATTGAGCAGGAAACAATTAGCTTTGGGCTTCAAATGTTCCTGTTGAAAATCAGAGTACCACAGACATGCTTCGGGATAGCATTGACATGGGCTTCAAGCAAGGGTCAGACTTTGGATACAAAGGATCCATCGGAAACAACTTATAGAATAAGTCTTACAATTTCCTCATGGAAGAATGTATAACCTTGCTGAAAAGGAATCTATAACAATAGGGCCTCTAGGCATGATATCACCCTACTGGGTTATATAAAGACCAATGCTATGACTCTTGGAAAAATGCTCCAACCATCATATCTGACCGAGATTCAGATCTGATTGGTGTCAGGATACCTCAGACTCAGGATGCCTGAGAAGAAAGGTGCAACACAAATTGATGGGATGACATTGTAAGATTCTCGGGAAATGAACTATGAAAGCAAGTTCCGAAACAAGAGTTCATCATTAAAACCAAGGAGAGGTGAGGAGGTGACCGATTGACTCAGCGACAATCCATTGAGATTCCCAAAAGATGGATTTCCACAACTATGTGAACAAGGAGATAACATTAGCTAGATCGAATGACTTAATGATGTATGCTCGAGGAAAACATACACAGTTAAACATTGGTTGAAATGTGCACCCGAAATATGGGCTAGGTAGCACGATCAATGTTCGAATGATGATTCATTAAGCCATAGATGTAATGAAACTATAGACCAATAACTTCAAATGTAGCGACCAGACCTCAAATGGTCTGTGCTGCTGTGCACCAGTGTCATCCCTGGATCAGTAATGCTGACACGCACAGTACAAATGGAGGATTTATAACAGAGTAGCAACCACACACTTATTACATCGAATATCTCCGAAGAGATTAAGTATGATAAACATGGCTTAAGGCCATCTAATACGATAACAGCGGAAGACTTGGTAGATAAGTGAGTCCATCAACTCCAGCGGCATCACTGAGTATAAGACCACGACCTAAGGCACCTTACTCGTCGTCTGAAAAGTCTACAACATGAAACGTTGCAGCCCGGAAACGGGTCAGCACATAGAATATGCTGGCAATGTAACACATAGAGAGTAATGAACATAATAATGCTATACTACATGCATATATGGCTGGTGGAAAGCTCTATGGTTACAATTTTTGCGAAAAGCCAATTTTATCCTACATCAAAGGAATACATTTTATTTAACTATCATGGTGGTTGTGAAACATTGAGATGGTTGACAGCATCTCAATCCCAATTAAATGTCATCAATAACCCAACAAAATTAATTAGAAGTAACATAGTGATGAGATTCACATGATAATCCAAGTACTAGATACTCAAGATGTCCATAACCGGGGACTCGGCTAACCATGATTAGTTTGTACACTCTGCAGAGGTTTGTGCACTTTTCCCCACAAGACTTGATCTCCTCCGTTGGATTACTCGCACTACATGATGTTTGAGTAACGGATGACCAAGACACAGTCTTTCAGAAGTGTTTGCACCTTACGTATGGGTAGACAGTTACACCTACTTTCCCCTACATCTGCTAGTCTACCACTGTAAGAGTTCACACAACTTAATCAACTATGCTAGAGCCCATAATAGCTTGCGGCCGCACACGGAAGTTTCTAGCATGAATAATCTCATGATCCCTTTGAACCTGGGTGGCGGTCCAAAAGAAAAACAAGCAATCCTGGAATACCCAGGTACCTCAATCCACCCAGATGTGAGTTTTAGTTGCCACCTTAAGTAAACCATTAATATTAATCTCACATCTGTCATGAATTTCACTCAAACCCAATCCACGTCTACGAGCATAGCATGGCAATAGTAATAGCAACGTAGAAGTAACTCCCAAAGGTTTGATAATAAAACAGGTAATAGGTTCTACCTCAACTACTTCCCAATACCCACAATTTAATTAGATCCTAATCATGCAAGTGTTTGAGGAAAAGATCTAATGCAATAAAACTGGGTATGAAAAGTATGATCAAAGTGTTACTTGCCTTGCTGATGATCCGCAAAACCTAGCGATTCGAAGTAACAAGCGGCACACTCCGGGTACTCTATCGCAAACAAACAAACATACAATCAGTACTCATCTAATGCACAGGTAAAACTCGAATGAAAGATCCAACCAGAAAGTTCAACTTAGGAACTCCGGTTTGCAAAAAGAATCAACTCGAAAGAAGTAACGAAAATCAAACGGCGAAAGAAAGTAGCTTCGTTTACTAATCTGGATCTAGGTCAAATTTTACTGTAGCAAAACTTGTTTGAGTAGGTTAAACGGAAAGAGAAATTCGAGACGAAACTCTAGGCGTTTGAATCGCCTGATTCCGACAAACGAGCGAGAAGTTAAACAGAAACGAAGATTCGATCAGAAATCGAATCTGAGATAATCGCAGAAAAATTCGACGAAAAAGAAAAACGGACGAACGCTTAAAGAACGGACGTTCGTTAACAGAGAAAAACCGACGAACGCGTTCGTTGAAACGAACGGTTCGGTGAACGCTCGCAAAATAATAAAACCGAAAAAAAACCGATCTAGGGTTTTTTTTAACGAAAGGTTTTTTTTAACAAAACCGGCAACGACGAACGGCAGCGAGGCAGTACCTCGTCGGGGCGGCTCCGGCGAGGCTCCGGCGGGGCTCTGGGCGAGGGGCGGCGAGGTGCGGGGCTCGGGGGGGGGGGGGCGAGGGGCGGCGGCGGCGGCGGCTCGGGCTTCCGGCGGCGGCGGCGAGGCGAGTGCGGGCGGCGGCGGCTTGATGAGAGGAGAGAGAGAGGGGGGTATAAATAGGAAGGGGGGCAGCACCTTGGGGAAGGGGCAAGGTGCGGCGGCGGGGCTTCCCGTGTCCGCCATGGACACGGCGACGGCGGCGTCGTGCGGGGAGAGGAGAGGGGCGCGGGTGGGCTGGCGGCCTGGGCTCGGCCCAGCGGGCGCGCGCGTCCTTTTTTTTAAAAATAAGTTATGCGGAAAATAATTCACATAAAAATAAATAAATATCAGAAAAATATAAAATAAATTTTCCCCGTCTTGTTAGAAAATCTAGAATAGGGTGAACATTTTTTAACACAAAATAAATATTTTGAAAACATGCAATATTTTAATGCAATAAAAATTGCAAATAAAATCCGAATAAATTCCAATAAATGATTTTCACATTTTTCCTCCAGTATTTCAATTATTTTGGAGAAGTCATATTTTCTCCTCTCGTTTATTTTTAAAATGAAATATTTTTCAGGAGAGAAAATAATTAAAACCAAAATCCTCGTCTTATTATTTGATGAAAATCAAACTTGAAAATTCGAGAAAATCCCCAACTCTCTCCGAGGGTCCTTGAGTTGCTTAGGATTTATCAAGGATTTGTCAAAATGCAATAAAACATGATATGCAATGATGATCTATGTATAACATACCAAATTGAAAATTTGGGATGTTACAAACCTACCCCCCTTAAGATGAATCTCGCCCTCGAGATTCGGGTTGGCTAGAAAACAAGTGGGAGTGGTCTGTCCGTAGATCTTCCTCTCGCTCCCAGGTGGCTTCATCCTCCGTGGGGTGACTCCACTGAACTTTGCAAAACATGATAACCTTGCTGCGGGTAACTCGACTGGCATACTCGAGAATCTTAACTGGTTTCTCCTCATATGTCAAATCACTTTCCAGCTGAATCGCTTCCAGTGGCACAGTATCTCTCAGCGGTATCTCAGCCATCTCTGCGTGGCACTTCTTTAACTGCGAAACGTGAAATACATCATGTACTCCAGACAATCCTTCGGGCAATTCCAGCTTGTAAGCAACTTCTCCCATACGTTCCACAAGTCTGTATGGTCCGATAAAACGGGGCGCTAACTTTCCCTTAACTCCAAAGCGCTTCACTCCTCGAAGTGGTGATACTCGAAGATAAACTCGGTCTCCGACTTCGTCCCATAACAACGGTGTGCTACACCTCCTTCCATACAAGGCTTCGAAAGGGGCCATCTTCAAACTGGTCTGATAACTGTTGTTATAAGAAAACTCCGCATATGGCAAATTGTCGTCCCAACTGGATCCATAATCTAGTGCACATGCTCTCAACATGTCCTCCAAAATCTGGTTGACTCTCTTGGTCTGTCCATCTGTCTGTGGGTGGAAAGCGGTACTAAATTCCAGCCTGGTTCCCAATGTTTCATGTAACTGCTTCCAAAACTTCGAGGTAAATTGGGTTCCTCTGTCTGATACAATGGTCCTCGGAACTCCATGCAAACATACGATCCTGGTCATGTATATCTTTGCCAACTTAGCACTGGTGTAAGTGGTCTTCACTGGAATGAAATGAGCCACTTTCGTCAAACGGTCGACTACAACCCATATTGAGTCATAGCCTGAATGAGTCCTGGGCAATCCTGTGATAAAATCCATGCCTATTTTATCCCACTTCCATTCGGGTATCGGCAATGGTTGTAGCAATCCTGCTGGCTTCTGATGCTCTGCCTTCACTCTCTGACATACATCACAAACTGCTACGTATTCCGCAATATCCTTCTTCATTCCGGTCCACCAGAAAATATTCTTCAAATCCAAATACATCTTGGTATTTCCTGGGTGAATCGAGTACGGTGAATCATGGGCTTCTTGCAAAATCAACTTCCTGATTTCCGGATCATTTGGTACATATACGCGGTCCTCAAACCACAAGGTATCGTGCTCATCCTCACGAAATCCCTTGGCTTTTCCTTTGCTCATCTTCTCCTTTATCTCTTCAATCTCCTTGTCTGTCTTCTGAGCTTCTCTGATCCTTTCCATCAAGGTAGACTGAATCTCCAATGTCGCTAGATAGCCTCTTGGGACTATCTCCAAACATAACTCGCGAAGGTCCTCGGCTAATTCCTGAGGTAACTCTCTTGTCATGAGGGTGTTGACATGACTCTTGCGGCTCAACGCGTCTGCTACTATGTTAGCCTTTCTGGGGTGATAATGCAATCTCATATCATAATCTTTAATAAGCTCCAAGCATCTCCTCTGTCTGAGATTTAACTCCTTCTGCGTGAAAATATACTTCAAACTCTTGTGATCCGTATACACCTCACAATGGTTTCCGATGAGAAAATGTCTCCATGTCTTCAATGCATGCACCACGGCTGCTAATTCCAAATCATGCGTAGCATAATTCTTCTCATGGGGTTTAAGTTGTCGTGAAGCATATGACACAACTCTTCCTTCCTGCATAAGCACTGCTCCAAGTCCTCGACGAGAAGCGTCGCAGTAAACTTCATAATCCTTGCGTTGATCTGGCAGAATCAACACTGGTGAGGTAACCAATCGTTTCTTCAACTCCTGGAAACTAGCTTCACATTCCTCAGTCCAATTGAACTTGGTGTCCTTCTTCAATAGCTCCGTCATGGGTTTAGCAATCTTAGAGAAATTCTCGATGAATCTCCGGTAGTATCCTGCAAGTCCAAGAAAACTCCGGATTTCTCCAACTGTCGTGGGTGATTCCCAACTTGTCACTGTGTCAACCTTGGCAGGGTCTACTGCTATTCCTTCTCCAGAAATAACATGTCCAAGGAATCCAACTTCCTTCAGCCAAAATTCACACTTGCTGAACTTGGCATATAACTGGTGTTCTCTAAGCTTCTCGAGTACCAATCGCAAATGCTCCTCATGCTCTTCCTCATCCTTGGAAAATATTAAAATATCATCAATGAACACCATGACGAACTTATCCAAAAATTCCATAAAAACTTTGTTCATCAGGTTCATGAAATAGGCAGGTGCGTTAGTCAGACCAAATGACATAACGGTATACTCATACAATCCATATCTGGTGGTAAATGCCGTCTTGGGTATATCCTGCTCTCGAATCTTTAACTGATGGTATCCTGATCGTAGATCGATCTTGGAAAATACTTTAGCTCCTTGTAGGCGGTCAAACAAATCATTGATCATCGGCAGTGGGTACTTGTTTTTGATGGTCACTTCATTCAATCCACGGTAATCAACAACCATCCTCAGCGATCCATCTTTCTTCTCCACTAGAAGTACTGGTGATCCCCAAGGTGACGAACTTGGGCGAATATAGCCTTTATCCAGTAACTCCTTGATCTGCTTCTTAATTTCCTCCAAATCCTTTGCGGGCATCCTGTACGGTCTCTTAGATATTGGCCCTGTGCCTGGCAAAAGTTCAATCAAGAACTCAATGTCTCTATCTGGTGGCATGCCTGGCAACTCTTCTGGAAATACATCTGGATAATCCTTCACCACTGGTACTTCCTCCTGTACAACTCCTAATAAGGAATTCACTTGAGTCCTCTTCGGCATATGCCGGGATACATACTTGATCCTTTTTCCTTCTGGGGTGGTAAGCAAAATCGTCTTGCTGGCACAATCGATGTTTCCTCCATACAATGATAGCCAATCCATTCCCAAAATTACATCCAAACCTTGCGATTCCAAAACAATGAGGTCTGAGGGGAAAACATGCCTACCAATGGCCAATGGTATTTGAAAACATCCTTGGGTGGCCATATACTCTGCTCCTGGCGAGGTTACTAACATAGGGTTTCTGAGAACTTTGGTGGACATCTTAAACTTATTCACGAATCCCCTTGATATGTATGAATGCGATGCACCAGTATTGAAAAGAACGGTTGCAGTAAATGACTTAACCAAGAACTTACCTATTACTGCATCAGGCTGAGCTTCAACCTCCTCCACGCTCACGTGGTTCACGTGTCCTTTGTTGAACGGGTTTGGCTTCTTCCCAGAGCTTCCATTGCCATTTCCATTTTGGGCTTCAGGACATTCATTGGCATAATGTCCATTCTTCTGGCACTTGAAACAAGTGACTTGACTCAGGTCCCTCTTGGCTGGGGTAGATGGGTTGGTGCGGTTCTGTCCGTTGTCTCCTCCATTCCCATTACCATTCTTGGTGCCATTATGGTTGTGCGAACTACCTCCTCCATGGGTATGTTGAAACTGTCCTCCCGGCTTCGGTGTAAATCGTGGCTTCTGCTGAGCTCCAGAATTGTACTTCCCTTGTCCATACTTCCTCTTGCGGTTTTCAATCTGCTGTTGCTTCCCTTCAATTATGAGGGCTCTATCTACCAGCTCCTGGTAGTTGTTGAAGGTTGCTACCATCAATCCATACTCAGTTCATCATTCAGCCCTTCCAAAAATTTCTCCTGCTTGGCTGCATCTGTAGCAACGTCATCTGGTGCATAACGTGCTAGCTTACTGAAATCCTCCACATACTGGCCTACGGTGCGTCCTCCTTGGCGTAGGTTGCGAAACTCATGCTTCTTCATAGCCATAGCTCCTGCTGATACATGAGCTGTACGAAAAGCTTGCTGAAACTGGTCCCATGTGACAGTGTCAATAGGGTGCGTGGCTGTATAATTCTCCCACCATGATGCTGCGGGTCCATCAAGCTGATGTGCGGCAAAACGCACTCTTTCCGCATCTGTGCATCCTGCAGTGGTCAACTCCCTTCCAACTTTGCGGAGCCAATCATCTGCAACAATCGGCTCGGTGCTACTGGAAAACACCGGCGGGTTTAGCCTTAAGAAACGGGCTAAGTGATCAACAGGTGGTGGTGGCGGTGGGTTGTTGTTGTTGTTGTTGTTGCCTTGGTTCTGCACTAACACTTGCATCAGGGCATTCTGTTGCTGAATCAACTGGGTGATCTCCGGTGGGAAAACAAATCCGGTGTCGCGTCTCGGAGGCATCTGATAGGTTTAGAAAAGATGAGAGTTAAGAATAGAATGAGGTCTAGAGAGAAAACACTACCCATATGCTCATGAGACAAATACAATCAATATCACTCAATCAATTCAAACAAGGCAAAACAATCGATCTAACTAGCGTTACAAAGTGCTTGAACTATACTATTAAATGGGGGAAAACTACTACTGATATGGTGGTCTACTAGAAATTCTGATCCGTTGAAGACTCCATGATGTCTGCTCCGGCTTCATCAACAAAGTCATCTTCACTTGGTTCCGAGTCGGTGTCGTCGATGATGATGTAGTTATCCGGACAAGTGCATTCGTCGACTTCTGCTTTTGGCACTGGATTTCCCATAAATACTCCAATCTTCTTCTCCAGGTCGTCATTCTTCCCTACTAGTGCGTTGATTTCCTCCAAATAATCTTCGCGTGTAGCCTTGAGTTCTTCCTCCAGCTCCTTGATCTTGGTTAATGCCTTCTTCAGTTCTTCCTTGTCCGTGCACATCTGGTTCTCCTGGCGACGAATATGTTGGTTCTGCTCCTGGATGAAAGCTGCAATTGATCCATCCTTCTTGGTTCTGATCATCTCCCATTGCGCGTCTCGGCGTCCACAAATTTGGTAAATTGTATCCTTAAGCTCCTGGTGGTAGACTTCTCCAATGCGTCCCATGGCGATGTGTGCGGCCATGCTCTTCCCTAAACTCCAAGTTGGTGCTTCGAAAACCAATCTTATGGGTTCAGTAACTGGCACAAACGTCCTTCCTGGAATGAGAACTAGGATCTTCCAGCTCTCCTCTTCAGGTAATGTGGCGTTGTAGGTTCCGGTGATGCTTGGTATTCCTATGTTCAAGTACTTGGTGACTTCCTTCAAGTGTCGACCAAACGGCGTGTCTTCATCTCGTTGCACAAACTTGCTCCTTGCATTCGCCATTCCTAAAAGAGTAGAAAGTGGAGAGGGGTCAGAAATGAGAAGAGAGAAGCTTTCTAGGGCTTAAGCTTAGTGGTCGTGTCCTACAGTCAACGTGTGCTCTGATACCAACTTTGTAGCGACCAGACCTCAAATGGTCTGTGCTGCTGTGCACCAGTGTCATCCCTGGATCAGTAATGCTGACACGCACAGTACAAATGGAGGATTTATAACAGAGTAGCAATCACACACTTATTACATCGAATATCTCCGAAGAGATTAAGTATGATAAACATGGCTTAAGGCCATCTAATACGATAACAGCGGAAGACTTGGAAGATAAGTGAGTCCATCAACTCCAGCGGCATCACTGAGTATAAGACCACGACCTAAGGCACCTTACTCGTCGTCTGAAAAGTCTGCAACATGAAACGTTGCAGCCCGGAAACGGGTCAGCACATAGGATATGCTGGCAAGGTAACACATAGAGAGTAATGAACAATAATAATGCTATACTACATGCATATATGGCTGGTGGAAAGCTCTATGGTTACAATTTTGCGAAAAGCCAATTTTATCCTACTTCAAAGGAATAAATTTTATTTAACTATCATGGTGGTTGTGAAACATTGAGATGGTTGACAGCATCTCAATCCCAATTAAATGTCATCAATAACCCAACAAAATTAATTAGAAGTAACATAGTGATGAGATTCACATGATAATCCAAGTACTAGATACTCAAGTTGTCCATAACCGGGGACACGGCTAACCATGATTAGTTTGTACACTCTGCAGAGGTTTGTGCACTTTTCCCCACAAGACTTGATCTCCTCCGTTGGATTACTCGCACTACATGATGTTTGAGTAACGGATGACCAAGACACAGTCTTTCAGAAGTGTTTGCACCTTACGTATGGGTAGACAGTTACACCTACTTTCCCCTACATCTGCTAGTCTACCACTGTAAGAGTTCACACAACTTAATCAACTATGCTAGAGCCCATAATAGCTTGCGGCTGCACACGGAAGTTTCTAGCATGAATAATCTCATGATCCCTTTGAACCTGGGTGGCGGTCCAAAAGAAAAACAGGCAATCCTGGAATACCCAGGTACCTCAATCCACCCAGATGTGAGTTTTAGTTGCCACCTTAAGTAAACCATTAATTAACAATCTCACATCTGTCATGAATTTCACTCAAACCCAATCCACGTCTACGAGCATAGCATGGCAATATAATAGCAACGTAGAAGTAACTCCTAAGGGTTTGATAATAAAACAGGTAATAGGTTCTACCTCAACTACTTCCCAATACCCACAATTTAATTAGATCCTAATCATGCAAGTGTTTGAGGAAAAGATCTAATGCAATAAAACTGGGTATGAAAGGTATGATCAAAGTGTTACTTGCCTTGCTGATGATCCGCAAAACCTAGCGATTCGAAGTAACAAGCGGCACACTCCGGGTACTCTATCGCAAACAAACAAGCATACAATCAGTACTCATCTAATGCACAGGTAAAACTCGAATGAAAGATCCAACCAGAAAGTTCAACTTAGGAACTCCGGTTTGCAAAAAGAATCAACTCGAAAGAAGCAACGAAAATCAAACGGCGAAAGAAAGTAGCTTCGTTTACTAATCTGGATCTAGGTAAAATTTTACTGTAGCGAAAACTTGTTTGAGTAGGTTAAACGGAAAGAGAATTCGAGACGAAACTCTAGGCATTGAATCGCCTGATTCCGATAAACGAGCGAGAAGTTAAACAGAAACGAAGATTCGATCAGAAATCGAATCTGAGATAATCGCAGAAAAATCCGACGAAAAAGAAAAACGGACGAACGCTTAAAGAACGGACGTTCGTTAACAGAGAAAAACCGACAAGCGCGTTCGGTAAAACGAACGGTTCGGTGAACGCTCGCAAAATAATAAAACCAAAAAAAACCGATCTAGGGTTTTTTTTTAAAACGAAAGGTTTTTTTTTATCAAAACCGGCAACGACGAACGGCAGCGAGGCAGTACCTCGTCGGGGCAGCTCCGGCGAGGCTCCGGCGGGGCTCCAGGCGAGGGGCGGCGAGGGCGGCGAGGTGCGGGGCTCGGGGGGGGGGGGCGAGGGGCGGCGAGGGGCGGCGGCTCCGGCGACGAACGCGGCAGCGGCGGCTCGGGCTTCCGGCGCCGGCGGCGAGGCGAGTGCAGGCGGCGGCGGCTTGATGAGAGGAGAGAGAGAGGGGGGTATAAATAGGAAGGGGGGCAGCAGCTTGGGGAAGGGGCAAGGTGCGGCGGCGGGGCTTCCCGTGTCCGCCATGGACACGGCAACGGCGGCATCGTGCGGGGAGAGGAGAGGGGCGTGGGTGGGCCGGCGGCCTGGGCTCGGCCCAGCGGGCGCGCGCGTCCTTTTTTTTAAATAAGTTCCGCGGAAAATAATTCACAGAAAAATAAATAAAAATCAGAAAAATATAAAATAAATTTTCCCCGTCTAGTTAGAAAATCTAGAATAGGGTGAACATTGTTTTAACACAAAATAAATATTTTGAAAACATGCAATATTTTTAATGCAATAAAAATTGCAAATAAAATCCGAATAAATTCCAATAAATGACTTTAACATTTTGCCTCCAGTATTTCAATTATTTTGGAGAAGTCATATTTTCTCCTCTCGTTTATTTTTAAAATGAAATATTTTTCCGGAGAGAAAATAATTAAAACCAAAATCCTCGTCTTATTATTTGATGAAAATCAAACTTGAAAATTCAAGAAAATCCCCAACTCTCTCCGAGGGTCCTTGAGTTGCTTAGGATTTATCGAGGATTTGTCAAAATGCAATAAAACATGATATGCAATGATGATCTATGTATAACATACCAAATTGAAAATTTGGGATGTTACATCAAAGCAATAGGGTTGCTAGAAGTTTAGAATTTACACGTCACAGACCATTTGTCGGTATTTCGTTTAGAAACAACACGGGGACCAAGAAAGAATGGTGATGGTGAGAAGTATCACTGTACCAAGAATTCTTAAGAGGTGGAGTAATGCTCACGACATTCTTGACATCAAAGATGGTAATACTCTACGGTAGAACATAACATAGGTTGGATAGCAGGGAAATCAAGATACAACACAAAATATGAACAAGTTTGTGTTGAGGGGAGGCAAGAATGTTTTCGATGATAACACAATTCATCGAGGGGCAAGGATGGTATTTCTCATCCTGAATTTCGACACACAACTTGGAAGAAGTCAAATTGTTGACAATGATCACGACAAATTTGTCGAGAGGTTTTCAAGAAGATGTAATTGATCGACGATGACATCAAGTCAAAGGAATGATGAAAGCGAAAGGTTATTGGAACCACGGGTAGGACACAAACTCGAAATCAAGTTTGCTATTCAAGGAGAAGTGATATGACGAGGAAGATCGACGCAAGATTAGCTCACTGTCGAAATTTGTGCGCTGGGAAGGTCCAGGTAGCACAGTTAAAATCATCAAGATAATGATATAGCCAAACAGGCTAGGAATGGCGTGATCGGGTACAAACTCGTACTTAAATAAGATTACTAAGAGTTGTTGAACCGTAGTGCGGACTCGGTTTAGTTATCGGTGTCTTTGCGTGATTAATAACTCAGAGCCCGTGGAAAATTGGAATCAGTGAGAATGTAGCACTTGATGAAGAACTCATAAGAAGTTATGCAGTTCCATGATAATCTCGAGATACCAGGGGGTAATACTCGACGACAGATCAAGGTAGAGGTTGGACTAGGGTATTTCTCTGCAGAAGACAAGTGCTCAAACTTGCACGAGAAACAGAATCAAGGAGGAACATGGTCGGAACCACGATTGCAAAGGATCAATTCACCGATACCAGATGATATTATACCAGGGAAATAGTTATTATTATAGGAAGCTTCCATGATAGGATCTACATCGTGTCCATGGGCATGAACACAAAGGTTCAAGGTCGACTCCCACTTCTGCAATGCATAACCTTTCATTCACTTCTCATTTTTCAAAGAAGTTGTAGTGTTGAAATTTTATCTGGCAAAATACCAGAAGAGTATGACTCATGAAAACTTTTGAGTTCACACATATTATGGAAGGCATAGGTTCAACCCATCGGGGCATCATGGAAACATATACCACAAACTTCGGAGTAAATAATACAAGCTCAAAAGTAGAGCATGGTTCACAAAGCAGAGGATACAATTTACCAAAGGCATCATGTATCCGAGGTAAAGCTCACAAGCTTATTTAATATGAAGGACATTGTCGGATAAAATCCGACAAAAGGGTCTGGTGGTCCACAAGGGATCTGATGTGAGCATTAGTACTCAACCAGAGGAAGAAAGAATGCAAGGAGATCAGATTATAGAAACAACTGACTAACTCAAAGCTCAATGCAAAGGAATTATAATTTCAAATTCAAGGGATCAGAAGCAAACGCTCTGATTGAGGATGGATAACTCGAGTAAACTTACGGGTACAATCGGTGGCAAATTTGATTGGTCGAGATCCAGCTCACGTTTAAAATGACGTCTGAGCCGGAAGGATGAATTCTAGGATATCATTGAGGATTGCGAGCATTCGCAACAAATTGAATCAACGGACTCAAAATGATAATGACAAGAGATGCCAATAAGATTACGAGACCTATGGGATTAACCATAATGCAAGCAAACAAGAATTTCAAGAGCAATAGGCTCCTGAGGATTTTCGGAAGATTGAATAGTATTTTGAAGACTATTGTGAAATACTTGAATCAACTGGGGATGAGCGGATACTTGGTAAGTGCGAGAATTATCCGTAGGGGTATTCAGGTGACAAAGAACAGCAAGGCAGTAAGCTCAAAGGATTCTCGTAACAACAGAGAGAATTACGGGGTATCTTGTAGTAACAAGATCAACTGGGAAACATTGTATGAATAGCGAGTATATGTGGTTATCCATAGGAGTTTACCGATGAAAGGGAATTGCAAAAGTGATGAACACAAGTTCTCGGGTTATCAGCGGAGAGTATCTTCAGGGTCTTCACGTGCAGCAGACGATCATCAGCAATAAGGGGCTCTCCGGGTGAAAGTGATAACGAGACCCTAATGTTAGATTTAGCAAAAATTCACTTACCCGAATAGAAGAGAGATCAGAGTCCCAGAGGATAGACAAGGAGTAAAAGATCCTATTACCACCCAATGGCGACGTGGGCCCGTAAGCCACACAGCCATGTTAGTAAAAGTTTTTCAATGACTAGACTCGACTTCGGCCAAAGAGTTTGGAAGGGGGATTCCTACAGGTAGTCGGCTCTGATACCAACTTGTGACGCCCCCGATTTGACCATACACTAATCATGCACGCAAATGTGTACGATCAAGATCAGGGACTCACGGGAAGATATCACAACACAACTCTAAAACATAAATAAGTCATACAAGCATTATAATACAAGCCAGGGGCCTCGAGGGCTCGAATACAAGTGCTCGATCACAGACGAGTCAGCGGAAGCAACAATATCTGAGTACAGACCTAAGTTAAACAAGTTTGCCTTAAGAAGGCTAGCACAAACTGGGATACAGACCGAACGAGGCGCAGGCCTCCTGCCTGGGATCCTCCTAACTACTCCTGGTCGTCGTCAGCGGGCTGCACGTAGTAGTAGGCACCTCCAGTGTCGTAGGAGTCGTCGTCGACGGTGGCATCTGGCTCCTGGGCTCCAGCATCTGGTTGCGACAACCAGGTAGAAAGAAAAGGGGGAAAAGAGGGAGAGAAGCAACCGTGAGTACTCATCCAAAGTACTCGCAAGCAAGGAGCTACACTACATATGCATGGGTATATGTGTAAAGGGCCATATCAGTGGACTGAACTGCAGAATGCCAGAATAAGAGGGGGATAGCTAGTCCTGTCGTAGACTATGCTTCTGGCCATCTCCATCTTGCAGCATGTAGAAGAGAGTAGATTGAAGTCCTCCAAGTAGCATCGCATAGCATAATCCTACCCGGCGATCCCCTCCTCGTCGCCTTGTTAGAGAGCGATCACCGGGTTGTATCTGGCACTTGGAAGGGTGTATTTTATTCAGTATCCGGTTCTAGTTGTCATAAGGTCAAGGTACAACCCCGGGTCGTCCTTTTACCGAGGGACACGCCTATTCGAATAGATAAACTTCCCTGCAGGGGTGCACCACATAACCCAACACGCTCGATCCCATTTGGCCGGACACACTTTTCTGGGTCATGCCCGGCCTCGCAAGATCAACACGTCGCAGCCCCACCTAGGCACAACAGAGAGGTCAGCACGCCGGTCTAAAATCCTATGCGCGCAGGGGTCTGGGCCCATCGCCCATTGCACACCTGCATGTTGCGTACGCGGCCGGAAGCGGACCTAGCCTAGTGGCGTTCCAGTCCAATCCGGCGCGCGCCGCGCGATCGCTGACGTCACGAAGGCTTCGGCTGATACCACGACGTCGGGATACCCATAACTACTCCCGCGTAGATGGTTAGTGCGTATAGACCAAATGGCCAGACTCAGATCAAATACGCAGAACTCGTTAAGCGTGTTAAGTATCCGCGAACGCCGACCAGGGCCAGGCCCACCTCTCTCCTGGGTGGTCTCAACCTGCCCTGTCGCTCCGCCTCAAAGTAACAGTCGGGGGCCGTCAGGAACCCAGGCCCACCTCTACCGGGATGGAGCCACCTGTCCTTTCAGCCCCCTCATCAGAATCACTTGCGGGTACTCAACGAGCCGACCCGACTTTAGTCACCACATGTGTCATGTATATAAAGTATATAGTATATACCCGTGATCACCTCCCGAAGTGATCACGGCCCAGTAGTATAGCATGGCAGACGGACAAGAGTGTAGGGCCACTGATGGAACACTAGCATCCTATACTAAGCAGTAGGATAGCAGGTAAGGGTAACAACTGTAGCAACAATGACAGGCTATGCATCAGGATAGGATTAACGGAAAGCAGTAACATGCTACACTACTCTAATGCAAGCAGTATAGAGAAGAATAGGCGATATCTGGTGATCAAGGGGGGGGGCTTGCCTGGTTGCTCTGGCAAGGAGGAGGGGTCGTCAACTCCGTAGTCGAACTGGACAGCAGCAGCGTCGGTCTCGTAGTCTACCGGAGAGAAGGGGGAAGAAATAGTAAATACAATGCAAACATAAGCATGACGATGCGTGACATGACAATGAGCGGTGCTAGGTGTGCCCTAACGCGGCAGTAGGTGTTACCGGCGAGGGGGGGGGGGACATCCGGGAAAGTATTCCCGATGTTTCGCATTTTCGGACAGATGGACCGGAGGTGAAATGTTGCAGGTTCACTATGCTAGGGACGTGTGGTGAGCGAACGGGCTGCATATCCGGATTCGTTGGATTTTTCTGAGCAATTTTCATATAGAAAACATTTTCATCCGAGCTACGGTTTATTTTATATGATTTTTCTAAGTTTTAAACATTTTCTGAAATTATTTGATTTAATAGAATTATACAGAAAAAGAGAAATGACGTCAGCATGATGCGAGGACGACATCAGCAGTTAGCTGGTCGGCTGACCAGGTCAAACCTGACATGTGGGTCCAGTGGGACCCGCATGTCAGCCTCCGCTAGTATAACAGTGGATTAAACTAATCTAGTAGGGTTAATTAGGGGTGCGGGCCCCGGGTGTCAGTGAGTGATTAGTTAATCGAATTACTTTTATTTATAAAACATTTGTTAGACTAATTAACAGAGGGGGGGCCCGCATGTCAGTGGCTGGGGGCCGCCGAGTCAGCACGTTGACCGCGGTCAACAAGTCAAGGGGGGGCCCTGGGTCCACCAGTCAGTGGCCCAGGCGGTGCCACGCGGGTGCCACGTCGGTGACGTCGCCGGAATCACGCCGGCGACCATTCCAGCGGCGGAAGTTCGCTGGAGTTGCTCGGATTTCCAGCACAGTGCACCATTCCGCGCGTTTTCGGTGGCGTTCGAACAAGTAGATCGTCCCGCGCCGATCTAGAGTGATCCCAGAAGCGGGGGTGGCCGGAGTGGAGCTCAACGACGACCGCGGGCGGCGCTGGAATACGGGCATCTCCGAAAACCACGCTACGGGCTGCGTTCTAGCTAACAAACGACGCTAGCGGGCTCTACGGACCTCCGGCAACTCGACGGAGGCCACGGCTTGGCTCGGAGATGGACGGGGTGAGCGCAACGAGCTCGCGGACGAGGCCACATGCGGCAATGGCGACGGCAGCACCGCGAGCCATCTATGGTGCATGAGGAGGAACCAGAGGAAGGAGGAGGGGGCGGAGGCTTACGACGCGGCACATGGAGGCCCTCGAGTGAACGGGAGCGCAGAGGGGAGGCGGGATGAATCGCGGCGGGCGGCGGCGACCGAGGTTGGGGAAAGGCTTGACCCGGCCGCTGCAGGGCACTCCAGCTCGTCCTGAAGTGCGGGGTCGACGAGGACGACGTAGAGGGAGCTCGGGGACTCGGCGGCTCGACGAACGGTGGTCGGGACCACGCCTACGGCGAGGCTTCGGCGGCGATCTCGCTCGGGCGAGGGGGGGCAGAGAGGGAGTGAGCGGCCGAGATGGAGAGGGGAGTGGGTGGAGGTAGGTGGGGAGGAGGCCGAGGCGTCGAGGGGAGGGGTCGGCCTTATCCTCTCCGGGTAGTCGCCGTCGAGGCGGTCCGGCGGGGCTCGCCCCTGTTGCGACCCCGGTCGGGGGAACAGGGGGGAAGACAACCCGGGGAGGGGCTGGGCCGGACCAGCTGGAGTGGGCCGAGGCTCGGGCCAGGCACTGTGCACTTGGCCCAGTGCACAGTGGCCTGTGATTTTACACTTTTGTTTTGTTTTATTTTTTTATTTTTTTATTTTCTTTTCTGTTTTATTTATTTTAGTTAGCAAAACAGTTTTACAAAAATACAACCCCTACTCCTAAATTAGCATAATAACATAGGCCACCTACTCCAAAAAGTTTGGTGATTATATAAACTAGATTAACATTTGTTTGGTATTTAAAAGCATTTAAATAATTGTTTTGCTGCTGTGTTTACTTACTATAGTGCAGTTAAATACATTACAAAAGTGTGGTTTCTTCACCAATATTTAATATGGACTATTTGGCTCACTCCGAACATTTTAGTTTTAATATTTGCAAACTTTTATTATTTGCTTTTATTTAAATTTTGAATTTCTTTCGGTTCTGAACTATCGAGAGTTTATCAACAGTAAACGGGGTGACGTGGCATCGTTAACGTGGGATTACCGTAGCTTAATTATCCGGGCGTCACAAAACCCATGGACACATATATGATGTTACAACCCATGTTGATGCACCGGAGCATGTGCATGTAGTTTAATTTTGAATTGTGCACCTGAAATGGCTAGAAAACCAATTTAATGTATAAAATGTGCAAACGAACCCTGAATAATTCCAATTCTTTTACGACACACATATAGTTGCATTGTAACATCCCAAATTTTCAATTTGGTATGTTATACATAGATCATCATTGCATATCATATTTTATTGCATTTTGACAAATCCTCGATAAATCCTAAGCAACTCAAGGACCCTCGGAGAGAGTTGGGGATTTTTCTCAAATTTTTATATTTGATTTTCATCAAATAATAAGACGAGGATTTTGGTTTTAATTATTTTCTCTCCGGAAAAATATTTCATTAAACAAAATAAATGAGAGGAGAAAATATGACTTCTCCAAAACTATTGAAATACTGGAGGTAAAATGTTAAAATCATTTATTGGAATTTATTTGGATTTTATTTGCAATTTTTATTGCATTTTTTCAAAATATTTTTTTTGTGTTAAAAAAATGTTCACCCTATTCTAGATTTTCTAACTAGACGGGAAAAGTTTATTTTATATTTTTTGGACTTTTATTTATTTTTCTACGAATTTTTTTCCGCGGAACGTTTTTTTATAAAAAAAAATGCGCGCGCCCGCCGGGCCGACCCCAGCCGCGCCAGGCCGCCGGCCCACCCCGCGCCCCTCTCCTTCCCCAGCACGCCGCCGCGCCGCCGTGTCCGCCATGGACACGGGAGCCGCCTCCCGCTCGGCTTGCCCCTCCCCCAAGCCACCGGAGCACCCCCCTTTATATACCCCGCACCCCCCCTTCTCACCTCACCCCGCCGCCGCCGCCTGCCCCGCACCCCGCCGTCGTCGGAGCCGTGTCGCCGCCGCCGCCTTTCGTCGCCGTGCGCCGCCCCTTGCCGCCCCCTCGCCCTCCCCGAGCCACGCACCCTGCCGCACCCGCCGCCCTCGCCGGAGCCGCCCCGACGAGGTATACCTCGATGCCGTTCGGTTTTGCCGGTTTTCTTTAAAAAAACCGTTTGTAAAAAAAACCCTAGATCGGTTTTTTTTTCGGTTTTATTATTTTGCGAGCGTTCACCGAACCGTTCGTTTTAACGAACGCGTTCGTCGGTTTTTCTCTGTTAACGAACGTCCGTTCTTTAACCGTTCGTCCGTTTTTCTTTTTCGACGGATTTTTCCGCTATTTTTCTCAGATTCGATTTCTGATCGAATCTTCGTTTATGTTTAACTTCTCGCTCGTTTATCGGAATCAGGCGATTCAAGCGCCTAGAGTTTGGTCTCGAAATTCTCTTTCCGTTTAACCTACTCAAACAAGTTTTTGCTACTGTAAAATTTGACCCAGATCCAGATTAGTAAACGAAGCTTGTTTCTTTCGCCGTTTGACTTTCGTTGCTTCTTTCGAGTTGATTCTTTTTGCAAACCGGAGTTCTTAAGTTGAACTTTCTGGTTGGATTTTTCATTCGAGTTTTACCTGTGCATTAGATGAGTACTGATTGTTTGCTTGTTTATTTGCGATAGAGTACCCGGAGTGTGCCGCTTGTTACTTCGAATCGCTAGGTTTTGCGGATCATCAGCAAGGCAAGTAACACTTTGATCATATACCTTCCATACCCAGTTTTTATTCCATTAGATCTATCCCCCAACAATTGCATGATTAGGATCTAATTAAATTGTGGGTTTTGGGAAGTAGTTGAGGTAGTACCTATTACCTGTTTTATTATCAAACCCTTGGGAGTTACTTCTACGATTGCTATTATATTGCCATGCTATGCTCGTAGACGTGGATTGGGTTTGAGAGATTTCCATGACAGATGTGAGATTGTTAATTAATGGTTTACTTAAGGTGGCAACTAAAACTCACATCTGGGTGGATTGAGGTACCTGGGTATTCCAGGATTGCCTGTTTTTCTTTTGGACCGCCACCCAGGTTCAAAGGGATCATGAGATTATTCATGCTAGAAACTTCCGTGTGCAGCCGCAAGCTATTATGGGCTCTAGCATAGTTGACTAAGTTGTGTGAACTCTTACGGTGGTAGACTAGCAGATGTAGGGGAAAGTAGGTACGTAAGGTGCAAACACTTCTGAAAGACTGTGTCTCGGTCATCCGTTACTCAAACACCATGTAGTGCGAGTAATCCAACGGAGGCGATCGAGTCTTGTGGGGAAAAGTGCACAAACCTCTGCAGAGTGTACAAACTAATCATGGTTAGCCGTGTCCCCGGTTATGGACAACTTGAGTATCTGGTACTTGGGTTATCGTGTGAATCTCATCACCATGTTACTTTTAATTAATTTTGTTGGGTTAATGATGATTCTTAATTGGGATTGAGATGCTGTCAACCATCTCAATGTTTCACAACCACCATGATATTTAAATAAAATTTATTCCTTTGAAGTAGGATAAAATTGGCTTTTCGCAAAATTGTAACCATGGAGCTTTCCACCAGCCATATATGCATGAAGTATAGCCTTATTATTGTTCATTATTCTCTATGTGTTACTTTGCCAGCATATTCTATGTGCTGACCCGTTTTCGGGCTGCAACGTTTCATGTTGCAGACTTTTCAGACGACGAGTAAGGTGCCTTAGGTCGTGGTCTTATACTCAGTGATGCCGCTGGAGTTGATGGACTCACTTATCTTCCAAGTCTTCCGCTGTTATCGTTATTAGATGGCCTTAAGCCATATTTATCATACTTATTCTCTTTGGAGATATTCGATGTAATAAGTGTGTGATTGCTACTCTGTTATAAATCCTCCATTTGTACTGTGCGAGTCAGCATTACTGATCCAGGGATGACACTGGTGCACAGCAGCACAGACCATTTGAGGTCTGGTCGCTACATGCATGTTCACTACAGATAAAAGGTCTAGCAATTCAAACACCGTCCATTGTCGCTGTGACTCCATTATGTAATTCAAATCAAGATCGCACACAGTTTATTATCACCAACCATGTGAGATGTAGCACAAAATATCTCTTGGAAATATGCCCTAGAGGCAATAATAAAATGGTTATTATTATATTTCCTTGTTCATGATAATTGTCTATTGTTCATGCTATAATTGTGTTATCCGGAAATCGTAATACATGTGTGAACACATAGACCATAACATGTCCCTAGTGAGCCTCTAGTTGACTAGCTCGTTGATCAATAGATGGTTACGGTTTCCTGACCATGGACATTGGATATCATTGATAACGGGATCACATCATTAGGAGAATGATGTGATGGACAAGACCCAATACTAAGCATGGCACTAGATCGTGTAGTTCGTTTGCTAAAGCTTTTCTAATGTCAAGTATCATTTCCTTAGACCATGAGATCGTGCAACTCCCGGATACCGTAGGAATGCTTTGGGTGTACCAAACGTCACAACGTAACTGGGTGGCTATAAAGGTGCACTACAGGTATCTCCGAAAGTGTCTGTTGGGTTGGCACGGATCGAGACTGGGATTTGTCACTCCGTATGACGGAGAGGTATCTCTGGGCCCACTCGGTAATGCATCATCATAATGAGCTCAATGTGACTAAGTAGTTAGTCACGGGATCATGCATTACGGAACGAGTAAAGTGACTTGCCGGTAACGAGATTGAACGAGGTATTGGGATACCGACGATCGAATCTCGGGCAAGTAACGTACCGATTGACAAAGGGAATTGTATACGGGATTGCTTGAATCCTCGACATCGTGGTTCATCCGATGAGATTATCGTGGAGCATGTGGGAGCCAACATGGGTATCCAGATCCCGCTGTTGGTTATTGACCGGAGAGTTGTCTCGGTCATGTCTACGTGCCTCCCGAACCCGTAGGGTCTACACACTTAAGGTTCGGTGACGCTAGAGTTGTAGAGATATTAGTATGCGGTTAACCGAAAGTTGTTCGGAGTCCCGGATGAGATCCCGGACATCACGAGGAGTTCCATAATGGTCCGGAGGTAAAGATTTATATATAGGAAGTCCAGTTTCGGCCACCGGGAGAGTTTCGGGGGTCACCGGTATTGTACCGGGACCACCGGAAGGGTCCCGGGGGTCCACCGGGTGGGGCCACCTATCCCGGAGGGCCCCATGGGCTGAAGTGGCGTGGGAACCAGCCCCTGGTGGGCTGGTGCGCCCCACCCAAGGGCCCAAGGCGCCTAGGGTTGGAAACCCTAGGGGGCCGTTGCCCCCCCAAGGGGGCATGCGCCCCCTGGTTGGAAACCCTAAGGGGGCCGTTGCCCCCCGAGGGGCCGCCGCCCCGGGCCCCCCCTCTAGATGGTATCTCCAAGGGGGGCATGCGCCCCCCTAGCCCCTATATATAGGGGAGGGGAGGGAGGGCAGCCGCACCCTAAGCCCTGGCGCCTCCCTCTCCCTCCCGTGACACCTCTTCCTCCTCCAGTAGCGCTTGGCGAAGCCCTGCTGGAATCCCGCTGCTTCCACCACCACGCCGTCGTGCTGCTGGATCTCCATCAACTTCTCCTTCCCCCTTGCTGGATCAAGAAGGAGGAGACGTCTCCGCTCCGTACGTGTGTTGAACGCGGAGGTGCCGTCCGTTCGGCGCTAGGATCATCGGTGATTTGGATCACGACGAGTACGACTCCATCAACCCCGTTCTCTTGAACGCTTCCACTCGCGATCTACAAGGGTATGTAGATGCACTCCTCTCTCTCTCTCGTTGCTAGATGACTCCATAGATTGATCTTGGTGATGCGTAGAAAATTTTAAATTTCTGCAACGATCCCCAACAGTGGCATCATGAGCTAGGTCTATGCGTAGTTTCTATGCACGAGTAGAACACAAGTTGTTGTGGGCGTCGATTTTGTCAATTTACTTGCCGTTACTAGTCTTATCTTGATTCGGCGGCATCGTGGGATGAAGCGGCCCGGACCGACCTTACACGTACGCTTACGTGAGACAGGTTCCACCGACTGACATGCACTAGTTGCATAAGGTGGCTAGCGGGTGTCTGTCTCTCCCACTTTCGTCGGATCGGATTCGATGAAAAGGGTCCTTATGAAGGGTAAATAGAAATTGGCATATCACGTTGTGGTTTTGGCGTAGGTAAGAAACGTTCTTGCTAGAAACCTATAGCAGCCACGTAAAAATTTGCAACAACAATTAGAGGACGTCTAACTTGTTTTTGCAGCATGTGTCATGTGATGTGATATGGCCAGAAGAATGTGATGAATGATATATGTGATGTATGAGATTGATCATGTTCTTGTAATAGGAATCACGACTTGCATGTCGATGAGTATGACAACCGGCAGGAGCCATAGGAGTTGTCTTAATTTATTTATGACCTGCGTGTCAACTGAAACGTCATGTAATTACTTTACTTTATTGCTAACCGTTAGCCATAGTAGTAGAAGTAATAGTTGGCGAGACAACTTCATGAAGACACGATGATGGAGATCATGGTGTCATGCCGGTGACAATGATGAACATGGCGCCCCGAAGATGGAGATCAAAAGGAGCAAAATGATATTGGCCATATCATGTCACTATTTGATTGCATGTGATGTTTATCATGTTTTACATCTTATTTGCTTAGAACGACGGTAGCATAAATAAGATGATCCCTCGCTAAAATTTCAAGAAAGTGTTCCCCCTAACTGTGCACCGTTGCGAAGGTTCGTTGTTCCGAAGCACCACGTGATGATCGGGTGTGATAGGTTCTAACGTTCGCATACAACGGGTGTAAGCCAGATTTACACACGCAATACACTTAGGTTGACTTGACGAGCCTAGCATGTACAGACATGGCCTCGGAACACAAGAGACCGAAAGGTCGAACATGAGTCGTATAGCAGATACGATCAACATGAAGATGTTCACCGATGATGACTAGTCCGTCTCACGTGATGATCGGACACGGCCTAGTTGACTCGGATCATGTATCACTTAGATGACTAGAGGGATGTCTGTCTGAGTGGGAGTTCATTAATAATTTGATTAGATGAACTTAATTATCATGAACTTAGTCTAAAATCTTTACAATATGTCTTGTAGATCAAATGGCCCACGCTAATGTCAACCTCAACTTCAACGCGTTCCTAGAGAAAACCAAGCTGAAAGACGATGGTAGCAACTATACGGACTGGGTCCGGAACTTGAGGATCATCCTCATAGCTGCCAAGAAAGCATATGTCCTTGAAGCACCGCTAGGTGAAGCACCCGTCCCAGCAAACCAAGACGTTATGAACGCCTGGCAAACACGTGTTGATGATTACTCCCTGGTTCAGTGCGGCATGCTTTACAGCTTAGAACCGGGGCTCCAAAAGCGTTTCGAGCAGCACGGAGCATATGAGATGTTCCAAGAGCTGAAAATGGTTTTCCAAGCTCATGCCCGGGTCGAGAGATATGAAGTCTCCGACAAGTTCTACAGTTGTAAGATGGAGGAGAATAGTTCCGTCAGCGAACACATACTCAAAATGTCTGGGTTGCACAACCGCTTGTCTCAGCTGGGAGTTAATCTCCCGGATGACGCGGTCGTTGACAGAATCCTTCAGTCGCTTCCACCTAGCTACAAGAGCTTTGTGATGAACTTCAATATGCAGGGGATGGAAAAGACCATTCCTGAGGTATATTCAATGCTGAAATCAGCGGAGGTGGAGATCAAAAAGGAACATCAAGTGTTGATGGTGAATAAAACCACTAAGTTCAAGAAAGGCAAGGGTAAGAAGAACTTCAAGAAAGACGGCAAGGGAGTTGCCGCGCCCGGTAAGCAAGCTGCCGGGAAGAAGACAAAGAATGGACCCAAGCCTGAGACTGAGTGCTTTTATTGCAAGGGAAACGGTCACTGGAAGCGGAACTGCCCCAAGTACTTAGCGGATAAGAAGGCCGGCAATACCAAAGGTATATGTGATATACATGTTATTGATGTGTACCTAACCAGCGCTCGTAGTAGCTCCTGGGTATTTGATACCGGTGCGGTTGCTCATATTTGTAACTCAAAGCAGGAGCTGCGGAATAAGCGGAGACTGGCGAAGGACGAGGTGACGATGCGCGTCGGGAATGGTTCCAAGGTCGATGTGATCGCCGTCGGCACGCTACCTCTACATTTACCTACGGGATTAGTTTTAAACCTCAATAATTGTTATTTAGTGCCAGCTTTGAGCATGAACATTGTATCTGGATCTCGTTTGATGCGAGATGGCTACTCATTTAAATCAGAGAATAATGGTTGTTCTATTTATATGAGAGATATGTTTTATGGTCATGCCCCGCTGGTCAATGGTTTATTCTTAATGAATCTCGAACGTGATGTTACACATATTCATAGTGTGAATGCCAAGAAATGTAAGGTTGATAATGATAGTCCCACATACTTGTGGCACTGCCGCCTTGGTCACATTGGTGTCAAACGCATGAAGAAACTCCATGCAGATGGACTTTTGGAGTCTCTTGATTATGAATCATTTGACACGTGCGAACCATGCCTCATGGGCAAAATGACCAAGACTCCGTTCTCCGGAACAATGGAGCGAGCAACCAACTTATTGGAAATCATACATACTGATGTGTGCGGTCCAATGAGCGTTGAGGCTCGCGGTGGCTATCGTTATGTTCTCACCCTCACTGATGACTTGAGTAGATATGGGTATGTCTACTTAATGAAACACAAGTCTGAGACCTTTGAAAAGTTCAAGGAATTTCAGAGTGAGGTTGAGAATCAACGTGACAGGAAAATAAAGTTCTTACGATCAGATCGTGGAGGGGAATATTTGAGTCACGAATTTGGCACACACTTAAGGAAATGTGGAATTGTTTCACAACTCACGCCGCCTGGAACACCTCAGCGTAATGGTGTGTCCGAACGTCGTAATCGCACTCTATTGGATATGGTGCGATCTATGATGTCTCTTACCGATCTACCGCTATCATTCTGGGGTTATGCTTTAGAGACTGCCGCATTCACTTTAAATAGGGCTCCGTCGAAATCCGTTGAGACGACACCGTATGAATTATGGTTTGGAAAGAAACCTAAGCTGTCGTTTCTTAAAGTTTGGGGATGCGATGCTTATGTCAAGAAACTTCAACCTGAAAAGCTCGAACCCAAGTCGGAAAAATGCGTCTTCATAGGATACCCTAAGGAAACCATTGGGTATACCTTCTACCTCAGATCCGAAGGCAAGATCTTCGTTGCCAAGAACGGGTCCTTTCTGGAGAAAGAGTTTCTCTCGAAAGAAGTAAGTGGGAGGAAAGTGGAACTTGATGAGATGACCCCTCTCGAACCAGAAAGTAGCGCAGCACAAGAAAATGTTTCTGTGGTGCCTGCACCGACTAGAGAGGAAGTTAATGATGACGATCATGATCAAGTTACCACTGAACTTCGTAGGTCCACAAGGACACGTTCCGCACCAGAGTGGTACGGCAACCCTGTCCTGGAAATCATGTTGTTGGACAACGGTGAACCTTCGAACTATGAAGAAGCAATGGCGGGCCCAGATTCCAACAAATGGCTTGAAGCCATGCAATCCGAGATAGGATCCATGTATGAAAACAAAGTATGGACTTTGACAGACTTGCCCGATGATCGGCGAGCGATAGAAAATAAATGGATCTTTAAGAAGAAGACGGACGCGGATGGAAATGTTACCATCTATAAAGCTCGACTTGTCGCTAAGGGTTATCGACAAGTTCAAGGAGTTGACTACGATGAGACCTTCTCACCCGTAGCGAAGCTGAAGTCCGTCCGAATCATGTTAGCAATTGCCGCATTCTACGATTATGAAATATGGCAAATGGACGTCAAAACGGCATTCCTTAACGGCTTCCTTAAGGAAGAATTGTATATGATGCAGCCGGAAGGTTTTGTCGATCCTAAGAATGCTGACAAGGTATGCAAGCTCCAGCGCTCAATCTATGGGCTGGTGCAGGCATCTCGGAGTTGGAACATTCGCTTTGATGAGATGATCAAAGCGTTTGGGTTTACACAGACTTATGGAGAAGCCTGTGTTTACAAGAAAGTGAGTGGGAGCTCTGTAGCATTTCTCATATTATATGTGGATGACATACTATTGATGGGAAATGATATAGAATTCTTGGAAAGCATAAAGGCCTACTTGAATAAGTGTTTTTCAATGAAGGACCTTGGAGAAGCTGCTTACATATTAGGCATCAAGATCTATAGAGATAGATCGAGACGCCTCATAGGTCTTTCACAAAGCACATACCTTGACAAGATATTGAAGAAGTTCAATATGGATCAGTCCAAGAAGGGGTTCTTGCCTGTATTGCAAGGTGTGAGATTGAGCACGGCTCAATGCCCGACCACGGCAGAAGATAGAGAAAAGATGAGTGTCATCCCCTATGCCTCGGCCATAGGGTCTATTATGTATGCCATGCTGTGTACCAGACCTGATGTAAACCTTGCCGTAAGTTTGGTAGGAAGGTACCAAAGTAATCCCGGCATGGAACACTGGACAGCGGTCAAGAACATCCTGAAGTACCTGAAAAGGACTAAGGATATGTTTCTCGTTTATGGAGGTGACGAAGAGCTCGTCGTAAAGGGTTACGTCGATGCTAGCTTCGACACAGATCTGGATGACTCTAAGTCACAAACCGGATACGTGTATATTTTGAATGGTGGGGCAGTCAGCTGGTGCAGTTGCAAGCAAAGCGTCGTGGCGGGATCTACATGTGAAGCGGAGTACATGGCAGCCTCGGAGGCAGCACATGAAGCAATCTGGATGAAGGAGTTCATTGCCGACCTAGGAGTTATTCCCAATGCATCGGGGCCGATGACTCTCTTCTGTGACAACACTGGAGCTATTGCCCTTGCCAAGGAGCCCAGGTTTCACAAGAAGACCAGGCACATCAAGCGTCGCTTCAACTCCATTCGTGAAAATGTTCAAAATGGAGACATAGATATTTGTAAAGTGCATACGGATTTGAATGTCGCAGATCCGTTGACTAAACCTCTTCCACGGGCGAAACATGATCAACACCAGAACTCTATGGGTGTACGATTCATCACAATGTAACTAGATTATTGACTCTAGTGCAAGTGGGAGACTGTTGGAAATATGCCCTAGAGGCAATAATAAAATGGTTATTATTATATTTCCTTGTTCATGATAATTGTCTATTGTTCATGCTATAATTGTGTTATCCGGAAATCGTAATACATGTGTGAACACATAGACCATAACATGTCCCTAGTGAGCCTCTAGTTGACTAGCTCGTTGATCAATAGATGGTTACGGTTTCCTGACCATGGACATTGGATGTCATTGATAACGGGATCACATCATTAGGAGAATGATGTGATGGACAAGACCCAATCCTAAGCATAGCACTAGATCGTGTAGTTCGTTTGCTAAAGCTTTTCTAATGTCAAGTATCATTTCCTTAGACCATGAGATCGTGCAACTCCCGGATACCGTAGGAATGCTTTGGGTGTACCAAACGTCACAACGTAACTGGGTGGCTATAAAGGTGCACTACAGGTATCTCCGAAAGTGTCTGTTGGGTTGGCACAGATCGAGACTGGGATTTGTCACTCCGTATGACGGAGAGGTATCTCTGGGCCCACTCGGTATTGCATCATCATAATGAGCTCAATGTGACTAAGTAGTTAGTCACGGGATCATGCATTACGGAACGAGTAAAGTGACTTGCCGGTAACGAGATTGAACGAGGTATTTGGATACCGACGATCGAATCTCGGGCAAGTAACGTACCGATTGACAAAGGGAATTGTATACGGGATTGCTTGAATCCTCGACATCGTGGTTCATCCGAGGAGATTATCGTGGAGCATGTGCGAGCCAACATGGGTATCCAGATCCCGCTGTTGGTTATTGACCGGAGAGTTGTCTCGGTCATGTCTACGTGTCTCCCGAACCCGTAGGGTCTACACACTTAAGGTTCGGTGACGCTAGAGTTGTAGAGATATTAGTATGGTGTTAACCGAAAGTTGTTTGGAGTCCCGGATGAGATCCCGGACGCCACGAGGAGTTCCAGAATGGTCCGGAGGTAAAGATTTATATATAGAAAGTCCAGTTTCGGCCACCGGGAGGGTTTTGGGGGTCACCGATATTGTACCGGGACCACCGGAAGGGTCCCTGGGGTCCATCGGGTGGGGCCACCTATCCCGGAGGGCCCCATGGGCTGAAGTGGCGTGGGAACCAGCACCTGGTGGGCTGGTGCGCCCCACCCAAGGGCCCAAGGCAACTAGGGTTGGGGGCCGTTGCCCCCTCGAGGGGGCATGCGCCCCCTGGTTGGAAACCCTAAGGGGGCCGTTGCCCCCCGAGGGGCCGCCGCCCCCCTCTATATGGGATCTCCAAGGGGGGAATGCACCCCCCTAGCCCCTATATATAGTGGAGGGGAGGGAGGGCAGCCGCACCCTAAGCCCTGGCGCCTCCCTCTCCCTCCCGTGACACCTCTTCCTCCTCCAGTAGCGCTTGGCGAAGCCCTGCTGGAATCCCGCTGCTTCCACCACCACGCCGTCGTGCTGCTGGATCTCCATCAACTTCTCCTTCCCCCTTGCTGGATCAAGAAGGAGGAGACATCGCCGCTCCGTATGTGTGTTGAACGCGGAGGTGCCGTCCGTTCGGCGCTAGGATCATCGGTGATTTGGATCACGACGAGTACGACTCCATCAACCCCGTTCTCTTGAACGCTTCCGCTCGCGATCTACAAGGGTATGTAGATGCACTCCTCTCTCTCTCGTTGCTAGATGACTCCATAGATTGATCTTGGTGATGCGTAGAAAATTTTAAATTTCTGCAACGATCCCCAACAATATCCTGGAGCACCGTCGGTGTATAGTACGCCTATGGCTTACGCGAGAAGGTGCGTCGGCTATAGTCCACAGCCGGCGTCTCAAGCACACTAGCTCGCTCCCCAAATATCATTTCACTGTTCAATCGTTGCCGGTGAAAGATGGGCACGTGGACCCACGTCGTGAGGGCAACTTCAGTGGCCCACTGCGGCGAGAGCGCGGCCGCAGCCGCCATGCGTGTGCTAACAAGGTGCATGAGCGCGGCCGCAATCTGCGACCGGGCAGCCAAGGTAGCCCAAACAGCCGCTGTTGCTTCTCAGGTGGCGGCATCAACATCTGCCTCGGGGATAGCAACTGGCGAGAGCGGCACAACAGCTGTCCGTTCCACAGCGGCGGCCTTAGCTGTGATGGAGGCCGCCCGTGACCATGTCGAGGCCGCCCACGCCCAGCTCCTGGCGGTCACCGCACAATGAACGAAGCTTCTCCGACAACGGTCGGCAACCCACGGCCGAAGAGCTGACAATCGCCGAGAGCGTTAGAGCAGCCGTCCGTTCCTCCGCCGCATACCTTGCGACGATGGAGCCCGTCCAAGCCTAGATCACGTCCGCCCACACCCAGCTCATGGTGGCCTTTTCCAAAGAGATAGCGGATGTAGATGGTGAGATGCTTGCCGAGTATGGTGCGATAGATGCCATGGGCCCCTTCCCTAGGAGACCGTCGGGCGCGAGCTGGACATGGAGGCGGCGGCGGAGATCAATGAGCACCAGCCGTAGTAGTACTCTTTGTTTTGTTTAATTAAGAGCGTCGGTCTTTAATTTGTTAGAGTAATGGTTAGGGCAGCTAGCTCTGTTTAATTGCTGAACTTGCTCGATTAAGAAGTGTGCGTGTGCTGTAGTCTCCTTTGTGTACCCAAATTATGCAATGACGTGGATGACCACTGTAACCATGGAAATTCAAACCAAAATTTTTGACGTTCAAACTCATCACACACGGGTTAAGCTATCTAAATCATTTGTGATGTTCACATATCATACACAGTTCTGAATAAGAGACCGTGTCTGATGACACTTTGCGCGCCAGTTTTTTCGCTGAAGTGATTCCAAATTTTCGGCCTCCGCGGAAATATCTACCTCCCCACACCCTTACCAAAAGCCACATTTCCCCTGTTTCCGCCTTCCTTTCCAAGTTGAAACCTTCACTCCTTGCTTGCAGTGCCGCCTCCTCATCGGCGACCCTCCTTCACGCTGCTCGGCCTCGTCTATTGATACGTCTCCAACGTATCTATAATTTTTGATTGTTCCATGCTATTATATTATCCATCTTGGATGTTTTATATGCATTTATATGCTATTTTATATGATTTTTGGGACTGACCTATTAACCTAGAGCCCAGTGCCAGTTTCTGTTTTTTCCCTGTTTTTGAGTTTTACAAAAAAGTAATACCAAACGGAGTCCAATTGACATGGATTTTTTATGGACCAGAAGAAGCCCCCGAAGCAAAAGAGTTGGGTAGAAGAGTCTCGACCATCCACGAGGGTGGATGGCGCGCCCTACCCCCCTGGGCGCGCCCCCTACCTCGTGGATGACTCGGAGACCCCCCTGACTTGTTCCCGACGTAAAAATTCCTATAAATACAGAAACCCCTGAAAAGAAACCTAGATCGGGAGTTCCGCCGCCGCAAGCCTCTGTAGCCACCAAAAACCAATCGGGACCCTATTGCGGCACCCTGCCGGAGGGGGGAATCATTACCGGTGGCTATCTTCATCATCCCGACGCTCTCCATGACGAGGAGGGAGTAGTTCACCCTCGGGGCTGAGGGTATGTACCAGTAGCTATCTTCATCATCCCGGCGCTCTCCATGACGAGGAGGGAGTAGTTCACCCTCGGGGCTGAGGGTATGTACCAGTAGCTATGTGTTTGATCTCTCTCTCTCTCTCTCTTGTTCTTTATTTGGCACGATCTTGATGTATCACGAGCTTTGCTATTATAGTTGGATCTTATGATGTTTCTCCCCCTCTACTCTCTTGTAATGGATTGAGTTTTCCCTTTGAAGTTATCATATCAGATTGAGTGTTTAAGGATTTTAGAACACTTGATGTATGTCTTGCGTGGGATACCTGTGGTGACAATGGGGTATTCTATTGATCCACTTGATGTATGTTTTGGTGATCAACTTGTGGGTTCCATGACCTTGGGAATCTATGCATAGGGGTTGGGACACGTTTTCGTCTTGACTCTCCGGTACAAACTTTGAGGCACTCTGTGAAGTTCTTTGTGTTGGTTTGACTAGATGAATCCGAGATTGTGTGATGCATATCGTATAATCATACCCACGGATACTTGAGGTGACATTGGAGTATCTAGGTGACATTAGGGTTTTGGTTGATGTGTGTCTTAAGGTGTTATTTTACTACGAACTCTAGGGCTATTTGTGACACTTATAGGAATAGCCCAATGGATTGATCGGAAAGAATAACTTTGAGGTGGTTTCGTACCCTACAATAATCTCTTCGTTTGTTCTCAGCTATTAGTGACTTTGGAGTGACTCTTGGTTGCACGTTGAGGGATTGTTATATGATTTAATTATGTTATCCTTGTTAAGAGAACTTGCACTAGTGAACGTATGAACCCTAGGCCTTGTTTCAAAGCATTGCAATACCGTTTTCGCTCACTTTTATTACTTGTTACCTTGTTGTTTATTACTTGTTACCTTGCTGTTTTTATAATTTTAGATTACATAAACCTATATCTACCATCCATATTGCACTTGTATCACCATCTCTTCGCCGAACTAGTGCACCTATACAATTTACCATTGTATTGGGTGTGTTGGGGACACAAGAGACTCTTTGTTATTTGGTTGCAGGGTTGTTTGAGAGAGACCATCTTCATCCTACGCCTCCCACGGATTGATAAACCTTAGGTCATCCACTTGAGGGAAATTTGCTACTGTCCTACAAACCTCTGCACTTGGAGGCCCAACAACGTCTACAAGAAGAAGGTTGCGTAGTAGACATCATCTATCCAGGAAGGTAATCCACACGCGACCCCCATCCTCCTCCTCCTTCCACATCCCACATGCCCCGACCATCGGCGTGAGCGCGACACCTTCCACCCAAATCACCGACCCCTCCACCAAATAAGCGTGGCACTAAGCCATGGTGCACGTAGTATAGCCAGGATCTCAAGGAGCATTTGGCAGCGAAGAAGCAAATCGCGGTCGCACGCGCGGATGATGTCGCGATGGCTCCCATTCGTGCCGACTCCCAGATCTTGGAGGAGCACCTTGCTATTTGCTAGCTACGTCGGTTAAGCATGCTCGGTTTACCCGTTGCGTGTGCTGCTCTTGCCTTTCCTTCACAAATTCTAGTGAATTGTGCTATCTAATTTTACCATGCAATCTGTTGCTCTAATTTTACCGTGCAGGGTGGTGCTCACTTATTAACTGTTTTGTTAATTAGTTGTCATCTTCAGTTAACTGTTTGGTTCAATTCTGCAAATGTGATGTTCAATTCTTCAGGCTGCAATTTTGTATTGTCTTCCATGTGAGAAATAAATCGAATTTATCTTTGCAAAATACATGAGAAACGAATACAATTGCTATATTTCCAAGTTGTCAAGCATGCTTGGTTTGGTTATACATTGTGCAATGTGGTGCTCAGTTAACGTTTGGTTCATTTGTGTTGTGGTGTTTAGTTAACTGTTTGGTTCAATTCTACAATGCGATGTTCAATAGTTGTGGGTGCATTCTGTTATTGTATACCATGTGAGGAATAAATTGAATTTGACTGTAGTAAATACATGAGAAACAAATACAATTGCTACAATTGGCTGTAGTTAACTGTTTGGTTAACTGTCTGATCTTCTGTTAAGAGTATGTTATATTGTGCAATGTGGTGCTCAGTTAATGTTGGTTCAATTGTGCAATGCGATGTCCAATTGTCATGGGTAGAATTTTGTATTGTTGTGCATGTGAGGAATAAATCAAATTTGGCTGCACTTAATACATGAGAAACATATACAAGTGCTATATTTCCTAGTTCTTAATCATGCTTGGTTTGGATAAATGGGTTTTCCATGTGGCTTGAATTAATCTGATGAATCTTCAATGTGCTTATTTTTCATCAACATATTTTACTGATAGCATGCGAACCCTTACTTAACCTGATGACTAACTACCTTATATGTGTTGCAGGGAAACAATGGGAAGCACCGAGGTTTACAATCGAGGTTAGCACGTGCATGGTCTGTTTTCTAATAGCATACTATTGTGCAATTGCAGGAACCATTCTAATATTTTGTTTTTTAACAATTTGGTCTTGCACATGTAGGTCCTGCTGGCAGAGGTTTTGACCCACTGTTTGACCCTTTTTGCATATGGGGAAATGAGTTGTCCATGAATATCAATCAAATCAAGAAACTCAGAAAGATTGTTAGGATAAAGAAATTAGCGACAAAAAACAACAAGATCTTTGTCTGCACAATGAAGAAGAATTTCACTACAAGATGGTACTAACTATTATACCTTGCCTTTTTTATTCCTTTGCCCCATTTCCAATATAGACAAGATATTTATGCACATCCTTGTTTTCAGGCCTTTCCATAGCAGTTCATTGATGATTACCATTCAAACCACCTCTATGGCCAGGAAGCGAGGAAGGTTTTCATACAACACCCACGGTTCAATATTGAAGTGTTCCTGAAGAGGACGAAGGACGGACGGTGAATCATCCACAGGCACTGGCCTAAAGTTGCAAAGACCTTCAACACGAATGAAGGCTCAATATTTGCCTTCCGCTTCAGCAGTTTTCCAGATGCGATGCATCTGTCTATATACCGTCTATGATGCTAATTCCGAAAGGTTCTACATGTTGCATGTGAAACTTGGTGCTGGTGCAGTTGTGTAATGGGGTAGCTGAGTGCTGAAGCTATATCATGTTGTACTCTGATGTATTTCAATTATGAAATTCTGCTTCCTTAATATGAAAATGAAATATATTATGTGCTTAATATGAATGTCAATTTGATTAACAAATGGATTATTAATAATAGGGCAATTAGCCTACTAACGGCGAATTAGCCTGCTAATTGGGTCTTGCTATTGCAAACGGTTGTTGAAAAAATACCATGGGCGATGACCTCAGGCAACGCACACAGTTTCTAGGAATAAACCGTGTTGGATCTATGAAAAATCACACACGACTTTCTCTTGAAAACTGTTGGCGTTAGGCCACCTTGTGCGAACGTTTACCACATAAAAACTGTGTGTGATGGACAACTTTTGCCACACAGTTTCTTCTACGAACCATGTGCGATACATTCAATAACGCAAACGATTTAACGGGGAAAATTGTGTGTGATGTACTTGTGAACGGAAAATTTTTCCTTGGAGCGACTGTGTGGGATGTACATACGAACGGAAACGTTTAGCGGGGACTGACTGTGTGGGATGTACTTGCGACCGGAAACAATTTTGCCATATAATTGTATTTTTTTAGCTCTACTGTACATATTTCCGTATTTCAGCGCTCGCCGGTCGCACACGACCTCATTTTGCCGAGCGTGTGTGCCAGGAGGGCATATCCCCGACGGTTTCTGGGTCATGTGGGAAGGACCCCCCTATCGCCCACACTCACTTGGCGACGGTTCCAAATGCCGTTGCGGAAAGGGGTTAAAAACCGTTTGTATAGCACCGACGCGTACTAGTGATATGAGCATGTACCTTCTCCGGGAGCTTCTCGAGGGCTTGCAGTAATTTGGTCTAGTAGTCTCTTTCATGGAGTGGTAATTCAGAAAGAGTCATTCGTAATTACCATCCCGGGAGTTGCATAATCTCATAGTCAAAGAAATATGTATATGACATTGGAAAAAGCAATAGTAATAAAACTGAACGATCAATATGCTAAGCTAATAGATGGGTCTTGTCCATCACATCATTCTCCTAATGATGTGATCCCATTCATCAAATGACAACACACGTATATGGTTTAGGAAACTTAACCATCTTTGATTAACGAGCTAGTCTAGTAGAGGCTTACTAGGGACACGGTGTTTTGTCTATGTATCCACACATGTATCAAGTTTCCGGTTAATACAATTCTAGCATGAATACTAAACATTTATCATGGTATAAGGAAATATAAAATAACAACTTTATTATTTCCTCTAGGGCATATTTCCTTTAGTCTCCCACTTGCACTAGAGTCAATAATCTAGATTACATTGTAATGATTCTAACACCCATGGGGTCTTGGTGCTAATCATGTTTTGCTCGTGGAAGAGGCTTAGTCAACGGGTCTGCAACATTCAGATCCATATGTATTTCGCAAATCTCTATGTATCCCTCCTTGACTTGATCACGGATGGAGTTGAAGCGTCTCTTGATGTGTTTGGTTCTTTTGTGAAATCTGGATTCCTTCGCTAAGGCAATTGCTCCAGTATTGTCACAAAATATTTTCATTGGACCCGATGCACTAGATATTACACCTAGATCGGATATGAACTCCTTCATCCAGACTCCTTCATTTGCTGCTTCCGAAGCAGCTATGTACTCCGCTTCACACGTAGAACCCGCCATGACGCTCTGCTTGGAACTGCACCAACTGACAGCTCCACCATTCAATATAAATACGTATCCGGTTTGTGACTTAGAGTCATCTGGATCAGTGTCAAAGCTAGCATCGACGTAACCATTTACGATGAGCTCTTTGTCACCTCCATAAACGAGAAACATATCCTTAGTTATTTTTAGATACTTCAGGATGTTCTTGCCCGTTGTCCAATGATCCACTCCTGGATTACTTTGGTACCTCCTTGCTAGACTTATAGCAAGGCACACATCAGGTCTGGTACACAACATAGCATACATGATAGAACCCTTTCTTTGACCGATCCATTTTGAACTTATTCAAAACATTATCTAGGTATGTGCTTTGTGAAAGTCCTATTAAGCGTCTTGATATATCTCTATAGATTGTGATGCTCAATATATAAGCAGCTTCACCGAGGTCTTTCATTGAAAAACTTTTATTCAAGTATCCTTTTATGCTATCCATAAATTCTACATCATTTCCAATCAACAATATGTCATCCACATATAATATTATAAATGCTACAGAGCTCCCACTCACTTTCTTGTAAATACAGGATTCTCCGAAAGTCTGTATAAAACCATATGCTTTGATCACCTCATCAAAGTGTATATTACAACTCCGAGATGCTTGCACCAGTCCATAGATGGATTGCTGGAGCTTGCACACTTTGTTAGCACCTTTAGAATCGACAAAACATTCTGGTTGCATCATATACAACTCTTCTTTAAGAAATCCATTAAGGAATGCAGTTTTGATGTCCATTTGCCAGATTTCATAATCATAAAATGCGGCAATTGCTAACATGATTCGGATAGACTTAAGCATCGCTACAGGTGAGAAGGTCTCATCGTAGTCAACTCCTTGAACTTGTCGAAAACCTTTCACGACAAGTCGAGCTTTGTAGACAGTAACATTACCAACAACGTCAGTCTTCTTCTCGAAGATCCATTTATTCTCTATGGCTCGCCGATCATCGAGGTAGTCAACCAAAGTCCACACTTTGTTCTCATACATGGATCCTATCTTAGATTTCATGGCCTCAAGCCATTTATCGGAATCTGGGCTCATCATCGCTTCTTACAGTTTGTAGGTTCGTCATGGTCTAGTAACATGACTTCCAGAACAGGATTACCGTACCACTCTGGTGCGGAACGTGCTCTGGTTGACCTACGAGGTTCGGTAGTAACTTGATCTGAAGTTTCATGATCATTATCATTAGGCTTCCTCTCTAGTTGGTGTAGGCATCACGGGAACGGTTTTTTGTGATGAGCTACTTTCCAATTCGAGAGAAGGTACAATTACCTCATCAAGTGCTACTTTCCTCCCACTCACTTCTTTAGAGAGAAACTCCTTCTCTAGAAAGGATCCATTCTTAGCAACGAAGATCTTGCCTTCGGATCTGTGGTAGAAGGTGTACCCAACAGTTTCTTTTGGGTATCCTATGAAGACGCACTTCTCCGATTTGGGTCCGAGCTTATCAGGTTGAAGCTTTTTCACATAAGCATTGCAACCCGAAACTTTAAGAAACGACAACTTAGGTTTCTTGCCAAACCACAGTTCATACAGTGTCGTCTCAACGGATTTAGACGGTGCCCTATTTAATGTGAATGCAGCTGTCTCTAATGCATAACCCCAAAACGATAGTGGTAAATCGGTAAGCGACATCATAGATCGCACCATATCTAATAAAGTACGGTTACGACGTTCGGACACACCATTACGCTGTGGTGTTCCAGGTGGCGTGAGTTGTGAAACTATTCCACATTGTTTTAAATGAAGGCCAAACTCGTAACTCAAATATTCGCCTCCGCGATCAGATCGTAGAAACTTTATTTTCTTGTTACGATGATTCTCCACTTCACTCTGAAATTCTTTGAACTTTTGAAATGTGTCAGACTTGTGCTTCATCAAGTAGATATACCCATATCTGCTTAAATCATCTGTGAAGGTAAGAAAAATAACGATACCCGCCGCGAGCTTCAACACTCATCGGACCGCATACATCGGTATGTATTATTTCTAGTAAGTCATTAACTCGCTCCATTGTTCCGGAGAACGGAGTTTTAGTCATCTTGCCCATGAGGCATGGTTCGCAAGTATCAAATGATTCATAATCAAGTGATTCCAAAAGCCCATTTGCATGGAGTTTCTTCATGCGCTTTACACCAATATGACCTAAACGGCAGTGCAACAAATATGTTGCACTATCGTTATCAACTTTCCATCTTTTGGCATCAATATTATGAATATGTGTATCACCAAAATCGAGATTCAACAAAAATAGACCACTCTTCAAGGGTGCATGACCATACAAGATATTACTCATATAAATAGAACAACCATTATTCTCTAATTTAAATGAATAACCGTCTCGCACTAAGCAAGATCCAGATACAATGTTCATGCTCAATGCTGGCACCAAATAACAATTATTCAGGTCTAAAACTAATCCCGAAGGTAGATTTAGAGGTAGCGTGCTGACGGCAATCACATTGACCTTGGAACCATTCCCGACGCGCATCGTCACCTCATCCTTAGCCAATCTTTGTTTAATTCGTAGCCCTTGTTTCAAGTTACAAATATGAGCAACCGAAGCAGTATCAAATACCCAGGCACTACTACGAGCATTAGTAAGGTACACATCAGTAACATGTATATCAAATATACCTTTGTTCACTTTGCCATCCTTCTTATCCGCCAAATTCTTGGGGCAGTTCCGCTTTCAGTGACCAGTCCCTTTGCAGTAGAAGCACTCAGTTTCATGCTTGGGTCCAGATTTGGGCTTCTTCCCGGGAGTGGCAACTTGCTTGCCATTCTTCTTGAAGTTCCCCTTATTTCCTTGCCCTTTTTCTTGAAACTTGTGGTCTTGTTAATCATCAACACTTGATGCTCCTTCTTGATTTCTACCTCCACAGCCTTGAGCATTGCGAAGAGCTCGGGAATTGTCTTCTCCATCACTTGCATATTATAGTTCATCACGAAGCCTTTATAGCTTGGTGGCAGTGATTGGAGAACACTGTCAATAACACAATCATCTGGAAGATTAACTCTCAGCTGAGTCAAGTGATTATGATACCCAGACATTTTGAGTATGTGTTCACTGACAGAACTATTCCCCTCCATCTTGCATCTATAGTACTTGTTGGAGACTTCATATCTCTCAACTCGGGCATTTTCTTGAAATATTAACTTCAATTCCTGGAACATCTCATATGGTCCATGACGTTCAAAACGTCTTTGATGTCCCGATTCTAAGCCATAAATCATGGCACACTGAACTATCGAGTAGTCATCAGATCGAGCTTGCCAGACGTTCATAACATCAACATCTGGTCCTGCAGCAGGCCTTTCACCTAGCGGTGCATCAAGGACATAATTCTTCTGTGCAGCAATGAGGATAATCCTCAAGTTACGGACCCAGTCCGTGTAGTTGCTACCATCATATTACTTACGAACTCCCACTAAGTTCATGATCCAAATCAACTAAACCATGACTGATCATCACGTGAGATGGAGTAGTCTTCAATGGTGAACATATCTATGTTGATCATATCTACTATATGATTCACATTCGACCTTTCGGTCTCCAGTGTTCTGAGGCCATGTATGTACATGCTAGGCTCGTCAAGTTTAACCCGAGTATTCCACATGTGCAAAACTGTCTTGCACCCGTTATATGTGAACGTAGAGTCTATCACACCCGATCATCACGTGGTGTCTCAACACGACGAACTTTCGCAACGGTGCATACTCAGGGAGAACACTTATACCTTGAAATTTTAGTTAAGGGATCATCTTATAATGCTACCACCGTACTAAGAAAAATAAGATGCATAAAAGATAAACATCACATGCAATCAAAATATGTGACATGATATGGCCATCATCATCTTGTGCCCTTGATCTCCATCTCCAAAGCACCGTCATGATCTCCATCCTCACCGGCTTGACACCTTGATTTCCATCGTAGCGGTGTGGTCGTCTCGCCAACTATTGCTTCTACAACTATCGCTAACGCATAGTGATAAAGTAAAGAAATTACATGGCGTTTGCATTTCATACAATAGAGAGACAACCATAAAGCTCCTGCCGGTTGCCAGTCACTTTTACAAAACATGACTATCTCATACAATAACGTATATCACATCATGTCTTGACCATATCACATCACAACATGCCCTGCAAAAACAAGTTAGACGTCCTATACTTTGTTGTTGCAAGTTTTACGTGGCTGCTACGGGCTTCTAGCAAGAACTATTCTTACCTACGCATCAAAACCACAACGGTCATTTATCAAGTTTGCTATTGTAACCATCAACAAGGACCGGCCGCAGTCAAATTCGATTCAACTAAAGTTGGAGAAACAGACACCCACCAGCCACCTTTATGCAAAACTAGTTGCATGTCTGTCAGTAGAACCGGTCTCATGAATGCGGTCATGTAAGGTTGGTCCGGGCCGCTTCATCCAACAATACCGCTGAATCAAAATAAGACATGGTGGTAAGTAGTATGATGATCACCGCCCACAACTCTTTGTGTTCTACTCGTGCATATCATCTACGCATAGAACTGGCTCGGCTGCCACTGTTGGGAAACGTAGCATGCAATTTCAAAAAAATTCCTACGCTCACGAAAGATCTATCTAGGAGATGCATATTAACAGAAGGGGAGAGTGTGTATATGTACCCTCGTAGATGATAACCCACAAGTATAGGGGATCGCAATAGTTTTCGAGTGTAGAGTATTCAACCCAAATTTATTGATTCGACACAAGGGGAGCCAAAGAATATTCTCAAGTATTAGCAGGCTGAGTTGTCAATTCAACCACACCTAGATAACTTAGTATCTGCAGCAAAGTATTTAGTAGCAAAGTAGTATGGAAGTAATGGTAACAGTAGCAAAAGTAATATTTTTGTGTTTTGTAGTGATTGTAACAGTAGCAACGCAAAAGTAAATAAGCGAAGAACAATATGTGAAAAGCTCGTAGGCATTGGATCGGTGATGGAGAATTATGCCGGATGCGGTTCATCATGTAACAGTCATAGCATAGAGTGACACAGAACTAGCTCCAATTCATCAATGTAATGTAGGCATGTATTCCGAATATAGTCATATGTGCTTATGGAAAAAACTTGGATGACATATTTTGTCCTACCCTCCTGTGGCAGCCGGGTCCTAATAGAAACTAAGGGATATTAAGGCCTCCTTTTAATAGAGTACCGAAACAAAGCATTAACACATAGTGAATACATGAACTCCTCAAACTATGGTCATCACCGGGAGTGGTCCCGATTATTGTCACTTCGGGGTTGCCGGATCATAACACATAGTAGGTGACTATAGACTTGCAAGATAGGATCAAGAACTCACATATATTCATGAAAACATAATAGGTTCAGATCTGAAATCATGGCACTCGGGCCCTAGTGACAAGCATTAAGCATAGCAAAGTCATAGCAACATCAATCTCAGAACATAGTGGATACTAGGGATCAAACACTAACAAAACTAACTTGATTACATGATAAATCTCAATCAACCCATCACCGTCCAGCAAGCCTACGATGGAATTACTCACGCACGGCGGTGAGCATCATGAAATTGGTGATGGAGGATGGTTGATGATGACGACAGCGACAGATTCCCCTCTCCGGAGCCCCGAACGGACTCCAGATCAGCCCTCCCGAGAGGTTTTAGGGCTTGGCGGCGGCTCCGTATCGTAAAACGCGATGAATCCTTCTCTCTGGTTTTTTTCTCCCCGAACACGAATATACGGAGTTGGAGTTGAGGTCGGTGTAGCGTCAGGGGGCCCACGAGGCAGGGGGGCGCGCCCCCACCCTCGTGGACAGGTGGAGGCCCCCCGACGTGGATTCTTCTTCCAGTATTTTTAATATTTTCCAAAAATTAGTTCCGTGGAGTTTCAGGTCATTCCGAGAACTTTTGTTTCTGCACATAAATAACACCATGGTAATTCTGCTGAAAACAGCGTCAGTCCGGGTTAGTTCCATTCAAATCATGCAAGTTAGAGTCCAAAACAAGGGCAAAGTGTTTGGAAAAGTAGATACGACGGAGACGTATCAATAGACCGAAAGCGCAAGCGTTTGACAACGCGGTTGATGTAGTCGAACTTGTTCTCGTTCCGACCGATGAAGTAACGAACGTACGGCACCTCCGAGTTCTGCACACGTTCAACTCGATGACGTCCCTCGAACTCTTGATCCAGCAAAGTGTCAAGGAAGTAGATGAGTTTCGTCAGCACGACGGCGTGGTGATGGTGATGGTGAAGTGATCGGCGCAGGGCTTCGCCTAAGCACCGCGAGAATATGACCGAGGGTGTAACCTGTGGAGGGGGCGCCACACACGGCTAACAGATGTTGTTGTGTGTTCTAGGCGCCTCCCCCCTCATATATACAGGTGGGAGGGAGAGGGAGCAGCCAAGGGGGGCACCTCAATTAGGCCGGATCCTACCTGGGGTTCCTCCCCAGTTCGCCCCCCTTTCCTTTTTCACCGGAGGGGGAAGGAAAGAGGAGGGAGGAGGGAAGGAAGGGGGAGGCTGATACGTCTCCAACGTATCTATAATTTATGAAGTATTCATGCTATTATATTATCCATCTTAGATGTTTTATATGCATTTATATGCTATTTTTTATGATTTTTGGGACTAACCTATTAACCTAGAGCCCAGTGCCAGTTTCTGTTTATTTCCTTGTATTTGAGTTTTACAGAAAAGGAATATCAAACGGAGCCCAATTGACGTGCCAATTTTTGTTGATTTTTTTGGACCAAAAGAAGCCCCTGGAGCAAAAGAGTTGGGCCAGAAGAGTCCCGGGCTGTCCACGAGGGTGGGGGGCGCGTCCACCCCCCTGGGCGTGGGCCCCTGCCTCGTGGACGACTCGGAGACCCCCTGGACATGAAACCAATGCCAAAAATTCCTATAAATACAGAAACCCCCAGAAATTAACCTAGATCGGAAGTTCCGCCACCGCAAGCCTCTGTAGCCACGAGAAATCAATCTAGGCCCTCTCTAGCACCCTGCCGGAGGGGGCCATCATCACCGGAGGCCATGGAGGAGGATCCCGAAGGGGCCATCATCACCATGAAGGCCAAGGACCAGAGGGAGAACCTCTCCCCATCTAGGGGGAGGCCATGGAGGAGGAAGCACAAGGGGGAGAACCTCTCCTCCTCTCTCTCGGTGGCGCCGGAGTGCCATCGAGAGGGGAATCATCGCCGCGGTGATCGTCTTCATCAACATCACTATCATCATCACCATCCTCATCTATTTTATGCGGTCCACTCGCCCGCACCCCGCTGTAATCCCTACTTGAACATGGTGCTTTATGCCACATATTATGATCCAATGATGTGTTGCCATCCTATGATGTTTTGAGTAGATATCCTTTGTCTTTAGGTTGATTGATGATCTAGATTGGTATGAGTTGTAAGTTTTATTATTGGTGCTGTCCTATGGTGCTCTCCGTGTCGCGCAAGCGTGAAGGACTCCCGCTGAAGGGTGTTGCAATACGTTCATGATTCGCTTATAGTGGGTTGGTGAGTGACTGAAACACAAACCCGAGTAAGGGGGTTGTTGCGTATGGGAATAAAGAGGACTTGATGCTTTAATGCTATGGTTGTGTTTTACCTTAATGATCTTTAGTAGTCGCGGATGCTTGCTAGAGTTCCAATCATAAGTGCATATGATCCAAGAAGAGAAAGTATGTTAACTTATGCCTCTCCCTCATATGAAATTGCAATGACGACTATCGGTCTTGTTAACAATTGCCTAGGACAATTACACACACCGATCCATCATTATTGCACACTTGCTATTTATAATATTTAGTAGTATATTCTAACTTTATGATAACAGCAACTACTTTTATATTTTAGTTCTCCGGTATCATGAAAAGTTATCCTCTTCATACCCACAACATAGTTTTATTTCTCGTTTCTAGTTGGAAGCAAACGTTCGGTGTACGTAGAGTCGTATCAGTGGCAGATAGGGCTTGAGAGAATATTGATCTTACCTTTAGCTCCTTGTGGGTTCGACACTCCATACTTATCACTTCCACCTTTGGAAATTGCTACGATGATTCCCTACACTTGGGGATTATCAAGCTCTTTTCTGGCGCCGTTGCCGGGGAGCAATAGCGTGGGGTTGATATTCTCGTGTGTGCTTGTTTGCTTTCTTCACTAAGTAGATTTTGTTTTTACTTTTTGTTTCTGTTTAGTTGTGGGTGAAACATACAAAAAAATTAAATAATGAAAATACAAAAAAAAATTTACTTGCCTTTCATGCCTAAAAAGTTTTTCAAAAAGAGAGGTGATTGGAAAGTTATGCATTGAAGAAGTGAGGGTCGACCTTGAGCACTTGTGTTCATGCTCACGGAAAAAATGTAGAATTTTGATGGAAGTTTCTCTGTAAATAATTATTCCCTTGTGTATATCCATTGTATTATAAAAATAATGTGCCAAGCTTTGGTTTTAGGATGATTAGATTGCTTGTTTACTATGTGCAGAACAAAAACAGAAACTTTGGCTGTAGTGCATGAATTTACATTTTTTACTGGAAGGTCAAATGGGTCTGAAACGTTTTGCAAATTACTTCTGTACAAATTTTTTAAATTTTCAAATTTATTTAATAATTTTAGGAGTTACAGAAGTTTACTAAACTTCCAGATTACTACAGACTGTCCTGTTTTTGACAAATTCTGTTTTTCGCGTGTTGTTTGCTTATTTTGATGAATCTAGGGCTAGTATCGGGGTGTATGAACCATAGAGAAGTTGTAATACAGTAGGTGTAACACCAATATAAATAAATAATGAGTTCATTACAGTACCTTAAAGTGGTAGTTTGCTTTATTACACTAACGGATCTCACAAAGTTTTTGTTAAAGTTTTGTGTGGATGAAGTGTTCGAAGATCGAGGAACTATCAATATGAGAAAAATAAATAGAGGAAAGAGTTCAAGCTTGGGGATGCCCAAGGCACCCCAAGTAAATATTTCAAAGGATACTGAAGCATCTAAGCTTGGGGATGCCCCGGTTGGCATCCCATCTTTCTTCTTCAACAAATATCGGTATACCTCAGTTTTTTTTGTGTTTTTGTTTTTTCCTTTAAGAACCAAGCTAGTATGAGATAGACCTTAATTGATTTATAGAATACTTCATGTGCTTCAATTATATCTTATAAGTATGATCTTATAGAATTGCTCTTTGTGCTTCACTTAAATCATTTGAGTATGGTTTTATAGAATGCTTCGTGTGCTTCACTTATATATTTTGAGCTTGGATATTGGTTAGTCTATATTAATTAAAGAATGCTCCATGAACTTCACTTATATCTTTTGGAGTATGAATAATACTATCATCTAAAGCGGGTTTGGAAAAGTGTCAACTTTAGGAATTAGTGATCCCACTATTCCGAATGAGAAGAATTTTGCTTATGTGGAGAGTAGAAAAATTTCTATTCTTGTAGATCATGAAAAGAATGCTTTATGTGATGGTTATATTGTTGAATTCATTCATGATGCTACTGAAAATTATTATGAGGGAGGAATATATGCATGTAGGAGTTGCAATAATATCAAGTTCCCTCTCTATGTGCTTAAAGTTTTGAAGTTATACTTGTTTTGCCTTCCTATGCTAGTTGATTCTTGTTACTATAAATTGTGTGCTCAAAAAATCCCTAGGCATAGGAAGTGGATTAGATTTAAATGTGCTAGTCATATTCTTCATGATGCTCTCTTTATGTTTCAATTCTTATCTTTTATGTGAGCATCATTGAAATCATCATGCCTAGCTAAAAGGCATTAAAGAAAAGCGCTTGTTGGGAGACAACCCAATATTTACCCTTACTTTTTTTGTGTGTTTACATGATTAATCTACAGTAGTAATCATGTTTTATAGCTTTTGTTTCAATAAAGTGCCAAGTAAGACCTTTGGGAAGACTTGGGTGAAAGTTAATGTGATCTTGCTATAAAAAATAGAAACTTTGTGGTCACGAGATTAGCTGTCATTTTTTACAGAAGAGTGCTTTTGAGTTTATTCTTTTTGAAGAAGATTAATAGACAAATTCCTCACGTACACCAATTTATTTCATAATTTTTGGAGTAGCAGAAGTATGGTTGCTGTTCAGATCATTACAGACTGTTCTGTTTCTGACAGATTCTGTTTTCATTGCATAGTTTGCTTGTTTTCTAGTTTCTATGCCTTATATTTCTCAATATAAATTGTAGAAATGATATGGTACAGTAGGAATTGTGTGATAATAATTATGAACCTTATCTTTGACAGTACCAAGGTGAATGGTTTACTCTTTATCATACTAACCTATCTCACGAAGTTCCGTTAAGTTTTGTGTGATTGAAGTTTTCAAGCTTTGGGTGAGATATCGATATTAGGAGAATAAGGAGTGGAAAGTCCCTAAGCTTGGGGATGCCCAAGGCACTCCAAGGTAATATTCAAGGAAGACTCAAGCGCCTAAGCTTGGGGATGCCCCGGAAGGCATCCCCTCTTTCGTCTTCAAAACTATCGGTATACCTTTCTCGGAGCTATATTTTTATTCGTCACATGATATGTGTTTTGCTTGGAGCGTATTTTCATTTTTACTTGCTGTTTGAATAAAATCATTGGATCTGTAATCTTGAATGAAATATAATCCTCCCATGGCTAGTTAATTATTTGCCTACTCAGTGTTCTTCACTTATATATTTTTGGAGTAGTTTGTCATTTACTCACGTGCTTCACGTATATCCTATGAGTAAATGGTTGAATGAATTGAATATCATAAATCTGAATTTATATATGTTTCATATGCTTATAACATGGGGAGTAATGACTTCACACATAATAAGTATAGGTAGTAAACTTATTGAAGGTTAGCAAACTCAGAATTGGTCACTTGAACAATTCATGAAAGAATATTGAAGGAAGAGAGATTTCACATATAAATATACTATCTTGGACATCTTTTGTAATTGTGAGCACTCATTAAAATATGACATGCTAAAAGGTTGATGTTGGACAAGGAAGAAAACGTAATGGGTTATGTTTTCTTATATCTGAAATAAAATATATTGTCATGGATCATCCAACATGTTGAGCTTGCCTTTCCCCCTTATGCTAGCCAAATTCTTTGCACCAAGTAGAGATACTACTTGTGCTTCCAAATATCCCTTAAACTAGTTTTGCCATGAGATTCCACCATACCTACCTATGGATTGAGTAAGATTCTTCAAGTAAGTTGTCATCGGTGCATGCAATAAAAATTGCTCTCTAAATATGTATGATCTATTAGTGCGAAGAAAATAAGCTTTATACGAACTTGTGATAGGGAAGAATTAAAAGCGACGGACTGCATAATAAAGGTCTCTATCGCAAGAGGCAATATAAAGCACATGAAAACCTCTGCTTCCCTGTGCGAAGGGCCTATCTTTTACTTTTATCTTCTACCTTATGCAAGAGTCATGGTGATCTTCATCTTTTCTTTTTACATTTTATCCTTTGGCAAGCACATTGTGTTGGAAAGATCCTGATATATATATCCAATTGGATGTAAGTTATCATGAACTATTATTGTTGACATTACCCTTGAGGTAAAAGGTTGGGAGGTGAATCTATAAGCCCCTATCTTTCTCTGTGTCTGATTAAAACTTTGAACCCATAAATATCACGTGAGTGTTAGCAATTGCGAAAGATTTAAATGATAGTTGAGTATGTGGAGTTTGCTAAATCAAAGCTCTGACATAGACCCTTCCTGAAAATAAGATGAATTGCAATTGTTTGATGACTAAGAGCATTGTTTGTTAGTTTTCAAGAAAGTTTATGATCTATACTTTAACATGTGAATAGCTTGTTACTTGATCATGAAAAGTTTTATGAGATGAGCTACTGTTATGACATATAATGATGCTAGAAAAGGTGATTGAAATTATCATTGATCAAACTTGTGCACCTGCTAGCATTCACACTTCATAAATTATTTCTTTTATCATTTACCCACTCGAGGACGAGCAGGAATTAAGCTTGGGGATGCTGATACGTCTCCAACGTATCTATAATTTATGAAGTATTCATGCTATTATATTATCCATCTTAGATGTTTTATATGCATTTATATGCTATTTTATATGATTTTTTGGACTAACCTATTAACCTAGAGCCCAGTGCCAGTTTATGTTTTTTCCTTGTTTTTTAGTTTTACAGAAAAGGAATATCAAACGGAGTCCAATTGACGTGCCAATTTTTGTTGATTTTTTATGGACCAAAAGAACCCCTGGAGCAAAAGAGTTGGGCCAGAAGAGTCCCGGTCTGTCCATGAGGGTGGGGGGCGCGCCCACCCCCCTAGGCGTCGGCCCCTGCCTCGTGGATGACTCGGAAACCCCCTTGACGTGAAACCAACGCCAAAAATTCCTATAAATACAGAATCCCCCAGAAATTAACCTAGATCGGAAGTTCCGCCGCTGCAAGCCTCTGTAGCCATGAGAAATCAATCTAGGCCCTCTCTGGCACCCTGCCGGAGGGGGCCATCATCACCGGAGGCCATGGAGGAGGATCTCGGAGGGGCCATCATCGCCATGAAGGCCAAGGACCAGAGGGAGAACCTCTCCCCATCTAGGGGGGAGGCCATGGAGGAGGAAGCACAAGGGGAGAACCTCTCCTCCTCACTCTCGGTGGCGCCGGAGTGCCATCGAGAGGGGAATCATCGCCGCGGTGATTGTCTTCATCAACATCACCATCATCATCTATTTTACGCGGTCCACTCTCCCGCACCCCGCTGTAATCCCTACTTGAACATGGTGCTTTATGCCACATATTATGATCCAATGATGTGTTGCCATCCTATGATGTTTTTAGTAGATATCCTTTATCTTTGGGTTGATTGATGATCTAGATTGGTATGAGTTGTATGTTTTATTATTGGTGCTGTCCTATGGTGCTCTCCGTGTCGCGCAAGCGTGAGGGACTCCCGCTGTAGGGTGTTGCAATACGTTCATGATTCGCTTATAGTGGGTTGGTGAGTGACTGAAACACAAACCCGAGTAAGGGGGTTGTTGCGTATGGGAAAAGAGGACTTGATGCTTTAATGCTATGGTTGGGTTTTACCTTAATGATCTTTAGTAGTTGCGGATGCTTGGTAGAGTTCCAATCATAGGTGCATATGATCCAAGAAGAGAAAATATGTTACCTTATGCCTCTCCCTCATATGAAATTGCAGTGACGACTATCGGTCTTGTTAACAATTGCCTAGGACAATTACGCACACCGATCCATCATTATTCCACACTCTCTATTTATAATATTTAGTAGTATATTCTAAATTTATGATAACAGCAACTACTTTTATATTTTAGTTCTCCAGTATCATGCAAAGTTATCCTCTTCATACCCACAACATAGTTTTATTTCTCGTTTCTAGTTGGAAGCAAACGTTCGGTGTACGTAGAGTCGTATCAGTGGCAGATAGGGCTTGAGAGAATATTGATCTTACCTTTAGCTCCTTATGGGTTCGACACTCCATACTTATCACTTCCACCTTTGGAAATTGCTACGATGATTCCCTACACTTGGGGAGTATCAGAGGCAGAATCCCCCTTCCTTCTCTCTTCCCCTCTTTCCTTTGTCCTCTGGTGCGGCCCATATGGGGGTGCGCAGCAGCCCCTGCAGGCTGATGCGTTTCCCCTCTTGGCCCATTAGGCCCATATCTTTGCCGGGGGGTGCCCGGAACCCCTTCCGATGACCCAATATGTACCCGGTACCCTCTGGAACACTTTCGGTGTCTGAATACTATCGTCCTATATATCAATCTTTACCTATCGACCATTTCGAGATACCTCATCATGTCCATGGTCTCATCCGGGACTCCGAACAACATTCGGTCACCAAATCACATAACTCATATAATACAAAATCGTCGTCGAACGTTAAGCGTGCGGACCCTACGGGTTCGAGAACTATGTAGACATGACCGAGACACCTCTCCGGTCAATAACCAACAACTGAACTTGGATGCTCATATTGGTTCCTACATATTCTACGAAGATCTTTATCGGTCGAACCGTAATGACAACATACGTTATTCCCTTTGTCACCAATATGTTACTTGCCCGAGATTCGATCATCGGTATCTTCATACCTAGTTCAATCTCGTTACTGGCAAGTCTCTTTACTCGTTCCGTAATACATCATCCCGTGATTAACTCATTAGTCATTTGCTTGCAAGGCTTATTATGATGTGCATTACCGAGAGGGCCCATAGATACCTCTCCGATACTCGGAGTGACAAATCCTAATCTCGATCTATGCCAACCCAACAAACACCTTCGGAGACACCTGTAGAGCATCTTTATAATCACCCAGTTACGTTGTGAGGTTTGATAGAACACAAGGTATTCCTCCGGTATCCGGGATTTGCATAATCTCATAGTCAAAGGAATATGTATATGACATTGAAGAAAGCAATAGTAATAAAACTGAACGATCAATATGCTAAGCTAACGGATGGGTCTTGTCCATCACATCATTCTCCTAATGATGTGATCCCGTTCATCAAATGACAACACATGTCTATGGTTTAGGAAAATTAACCATCTTTGATTAACGACCAGTCTAGTAGAGGCTTACTAGGGGCGCACTCTTTTGTCTATGTATCCACACATGTATCAAGTTTCCGGTTAATACAATTTTAGCATGAATAATAAACATTTATCATGATATAAGGAAATATAAAACAACAACTTTATTATTGCCTCTAGGGTATATTTCCTTCAGTCCGCGCTATCGTCAGCGGTGAGCTCGAGGAGGCCGGCGAAGGCGTCGACGGCGGTCGCATGTGAGGTGCTTGGCCATCTCGGCGATGGCGGCCGCTTCTTTCTTCTTGGGCGTGGCGGCGGACGCATAAAAGACGGTAGGGCATGGCGGCGACCGCATAGGCAACGTAGAGCTCCATGCCCAGGAGCAGCAGCAGAGGCCGGCAAGGAGCTCCGCCTGGACCCTCGCCCACCTGGAGAAGCCCTGCCTTCGCGCCCTCCCGCCTGGCCCATGACCTGGCCGAGCCGCCTCCTTCCGCCTGGCCCGTGACCTGGCCGTCAGCGAGCTGCCGGCGCCGTTCCTCAGTGCAGGTGCGTCTTCTTGGGAGGTCTCGATTGCTTTCAAAACTTGCAGGTACCTGATTGCTTTTTTTATAGAATAAGGGCCCCACACGTAAGTTAACGGTCAAACTAAAAGGTCAAACATACTGTTGTCTTACATGTGGGCCCCAACTATCATAATCATAATCAATTGATAAGCACTCGACGATTTGGGTTTTTTGAAACAGCCGACCCCTGCTTTGGTAGTTATCAACGTAAAATAAAATTCCGGTAATTTTTTGAAACCCTAACCAGAATTGTAGTAGTTTTATGCTATTTACTCAAAAAATGCCCCCCCAGCCCATGGCATCTTGATTACTATGTCACCCCCCCCCCCTCCTGTTTTTCATTTACGACGCGTTTGGTTCGCCGAAAAAAGGACGCCTTCCGATTACATCGGTTTCTAAAACCGTAGCGAGCGTTTGTTTCGGGCACAATGGTTTCCGTAAGCGCGCTTTCCGATACGGCGCTTCACGAAATCGAAACCGCCCAAATTCGCCGGGGTAAGAAAACGGGACTCGGCCGAAGTAACCAAACGAATCCACCTTTTACGCATGAGTATTCGGAAGCAGCGCTTCCTGGATACGATACAGCGAATGCGTTACCGGTATGGTACCAAACGCGTCGTTAGTTTTTCCATTTACCTGCACCTAAAAAGACAAGACTACCCCTATATGTGTACACGTACCTGATTTTTTTTTTTGAACGTCAGAACGCGAGCGCTCATACATACGCCCATACACTCACCCCTATGAACGCACACACGCACACCCTACCCCTATGAGCATCTCCGAGAGACTGAGCCGGCATGTCATCTTAAAATTTACAAAGTCACCGTAGGTGCCTCGTCGTCGACGGAAACGTCTCCTTTCACTGAAATCGCATCGCCAGAAATCCTGAAATAAATCCAGAAATAATGTGAACACCAGGATCTGTTGTGCGTTGCCCACCCACGTGCCACCAGCCTCGAAAACAGCTGATAACACCGCGTGCAGGCGCAGAACCGCAGATCGCCTACGCACCGCCGCCGCCGCCGATCGCCTGGACGTCGCCGTTGTTGATGTCCTGGACGCCGCCGGGCTGCAGATCCCTGGGCGTCTCCGCATTGCCGATCCCTGGACGTCGCTGGCGCCAATCGCTTGGACGCCACGCACCATGGTGCGGCAACGACAGCATGGAACCCAGTCCTCTGCACTGTATTTTATTAAGCCTTTCTCTTGCTTTGTTCTTATGATCTTTACAAAAGTATACGGTGTATGTCTGCAAGTGCAAGTAGCTATATCTAGATTATGCATTCAGTTTAAGCACTCTACATGTGATCTTGGCCTGGTGCTAGGAGTCGTATAAACTAAAGAATAATTATGAGCTGTTGTTGAACAGTATTAAGAGAATATCCAACACATGGTGGGCGAGCTGGTGAGGGCGAGTTACGGCTGCGAGTAGGCATGGGTGACCGGCAAGAACGAGCTTCGGCGGCACGCGCAGGCGTGGCCGAGTTACAGCAGCGAGCAATCGACATCATGGGAGCATCCCATGGGCGACCCTACCGAGCCACGCACAAACAAGATAAGGTTAGGAGAGACAAGGGCACTTTTGTTCTTTCAAGCGCAGGTAAATGGTCGGTATGCGACACATCCCCAATTCCCCCCGCCCGTGTCGTCCCCCCCCCCGCGGGCGACCCGGGCAAAACCCTAGCCGCCAAGAAACTCTCCCCCCAGATCTCCCCCGCTCCTCGGCGCCGCCGGGCAAAGCCCGCGCGACGGCGGCGGCGGCGGCGGGGCCTTTTGTTTTTCTTCCCTCTGGCGAGGTTGGGCAGCGCGGGGCCGCTCGGCCGAGGAGAGGCGTGGAGGCACACGGCGAGCCGATGCCGGCGGTCGCGACGGGCGCGGCGAGATGGCGTCGGGGTGCGCAGAGGGCGCGACGGGCACGGTGAGTTGGCGCCGGGGTGCGCGGCGGGCGCGGCGAGATGGCGCCGGGGTGTGCGGTGAGCTGGTGCCATGGCGCGAGGCTGCACGCGTCGGGCGTGGCACGTGGGTTGCGGGTGGCCTTCGCTAGCACCTGCTGCTCGCTCTGGCGCCGTGGGTCTGCGAGGGCGTTGCGGTCGGTTCTGGCCAGATCTGGCCTCTGCCAACCTGTGGCTGGAGGGATGGCTCGAGGAGGCATCAGGAGCCGTTGGAGTGTGGCTGCGTTTCGCACCTAGTCCGGCGATGTGTGGTGGCTGTAGCGGTGGTGTCGGGGATGGCTGGTGGTTGTCTCTCCTTCAAGCGCGTCCACGCCCGGCTCCTGGAGCTATGGCGCCGTTCAGTTTGTCGTGTGCTACAGAAGGCTCGGGCAGGCCAGATCTAGCACGGATAGTCCTGTTCTTGCGCGCGGCGGTGCGAGCTGCACAGTTTGGCCTGGATCCTGCCCTGTCCTGCGCGCGGTGGTGCGGACCGGCTATGTTTGGCTCTCCCTCGACCTTTCCTGTGCGCTGCGGTGCGGAGGATCGCCCAGTTCTGCCCACGGAGGTAGAGGATGGCCAGATCCGGCTTGGATCGCCCAGGGCCAGCGAGCGGCGGTGTGGACTGGTCGGGTTGGCGTGTGCTTGCCGGGTTCCTGCGTGCGGCTTGACCAATTCGTTTCTAGTAGTGTTGGTTTGGGCTCATGTTGCATTGTGGCGCTGGTGGCCTCGGATCCTTGGATTGTTGGTGGAAGACTCGGCTCCGGATGAAAATCAAGCATCGACTCTGTCGTTGCCGGCGGTAACGGCGTCCACGGATGTCGTCTTCCTCCTTGGAGGTATCGTTGTGGAGTCGTTTGCCCTTCCCTCCCAATTGCGTGAGATCTCCGGGTGAAAACCTAAGATCGGGCCATGCCAGATCGGGTGACGGCGAAGTCCTCAACTTCGTTTTCCTCCTTGGAGGCGTCACCTTGGTGATCCTGCCGATGGGTTCCGATGGCCTTCACGATTGATGGTAGAGCTTGTGTTTGTGGTGCTGCCGAAGGGGCTCTTTCTTTCTTTTCTTTTTGCGCTGCCTTTGTGGTGCTTTCCTCCTCTGAGGACTCTTGTAACACCTTCTTCTGATCAATGAATTTGGCAGTTCAACATTAAAAAAAGCGCAGGTAAATGGAAAAACTAAAAAGAAACATAAAAACGGGGAAATGACATAGTAGTCAAGATGTCCATGAGCTGGGTGGCATTTTTTAGAAGCCCATCTTGAGACTGGCATTTTTGCAAGCCCTTCTCGCCTCGTGGACCCTGTCGCCAACATCATCCTCCCTTCTCCCGCGCAACTTCAGGGACATGGCAAAACCCGACAGGAGTGTAAAGATTGATGAAAGCGTGTCAACTCCCAAAGGGGAGCCTGCGTGTGAATATATTGATGTGCGAGAGTCCTTCTCTCGATAGGTTACAAGTGGTTCGGTTGTTACAGAGATATACGCGAGAGGGAGACATTACAGGAGGTAGGAGAGATAGATACACTTTAAACAGAAGAGAATATCTATCCTACCATCACAAGAAGTAGCGCCCAAGTCAGCCTATGACCGACCCGAGTATCACATACATTTAACACCCTCCCTTAATCTAAACTCCTCCGCAGGTTTAGATTACATTTAAACTCCTCAAATTGTTTTGTGGCCAAGGCTTGTGTGAAACCATCTGCAACTTGATCCTTGGAGTGTACGAACCAAATGTCCAGTTCCTTGTTAGCAACTCGTTCTCTCATAAGTGGTAATCTATCTCAATGTGCTTGGTCCTAGCATGGAAAATAGGATTAGCATCCAAGTATAGCACCAAGGTTGTCACACCAAAGACAAGGAGTTTGAGTGTGATGAAGACCAAGTTCCATGAGAATGGATTTGACACAAATAATTTCTGGTGTTGCATTTGCCAAAGCCTTATACTCTGCCTCAGTGCTTGATCGTGACACTGCAGTCTGTTTCTTTGCACACCATGAGATCAAACTAGGGCGAAAGAAAACCGCAACCCCCCCCCCCCCCCGTGTGGACCTTCCGTCATGCTGACAACCTTCCCAATCAGAGTCAGTGAAGGCACTCACAAGAGTAGATGAGGACTTACTAAAAGTCAGTCCAACACTTAAAGTGTTTTTCACGTATCTCGGTATACGTTTTGCCGCAGTCCAATGAGTAGTAGTGGGTGCATGAAGAAACTGGCAAACTTTATTTACCGAAAAACAAATGTCTGGCCGAGTAAGGGTCAAATACTAGAGTGCACCTACCAAACTTCTATATCTGGTGCCATTTTCTTGGCTCAGTGGTTCACCTTCAGTAAGGGAGAGCTTTTCTAAACTGGACAATGGTGTTAATGACGGTTTACAGCCCTGCAATCCAACTCTTCTCAAAATATCAGTTGCATATTTTTCTTGGGACATATGAAGCCCACCTTCTCTGTTCTTCTTAACCTCAATACCAAGAAAGAAGAACAAATCACCCAAATCTTTGAGAGCAAAATCTGAGTTCGAATCTGACAAAAGAGCTCTCACTGCTTCATTTGAGGAACTTGTGACAATTATATCATCAACATAAATGAGCACAAAAATGGATATGTTGGACTTATTGTAAATGAACAGTGAGGTGCCAGACTTTGAAGGAATAAAACCAAGTTGTTGCAATTTTGTAATTAACCGAGAGTACCATGCTCTAGGTGCTTGTTTCAGTCCATAGATAGACTTGTCAAGCCTGCACACATGAGACGGTTTGTTCTTATCTTAAAACCCAGGAGGTTGCTTCATATAAACTTCCTCTTCCAGAACACCATGAAGAAACGCATTCTGCACATCTAGCTGCCTGAGACTACATCCTCTGGATACCGCAAGACGAATGGTAGTAGCGTTAACAACTGACTGAAAGTATCCTCATAGTTTATACCGTACCTTTGCTTGAAACCCTTAGTAACAAGCCTAGCTTTATAGCGATCAATTGTACCATCATACCTTCTTTTTTATCCTGAACACCCATTGGAATCAATCACGTTTTTACCTTGACGTGAATGAACCAAATGCCAAGTGTTATTTTTCTGAAGAGCCTGAAATTAATCATCCATGTCCGCCTTCCATTTGGGATCAGCAAGAGCCTTATGATGTGTGCGTGGCTCTCCTGTGGATGCAGCCTAAGCAAATTTTATTTTGTAATTAATGGGCTGAATAACACCTGTTCGAAGACGTGTGCACGGTGGCGTAGCAATGCGAGGCGCAGAGGATCCTGCTGCAGAATCATCTACATGTCCAGGAGAGAATCCCGAAACAAATCCCGAGACAGCTTATGTAGCATCGCCTTGGCCCGCCGGATCCTTTGTGGCCAGATCAAAAACAGGAGACAACGAGGGAGCCACAAAAGATCCATGTGAAGAGGTAGGAGCAGGCTTGGATCCTGCGCGAGCGCCGTCACCAGGTGCAGATGACAAGCACAGGGCCAGCCTGATGTAGGCGCAGGGTTCAGCGGCCTACCGCGCGGGCTCTGCAACTGGAGGGGGCGACGTGGCACCTGGTGATTGGTGCGGGTCGAGTGGAGGCGGACGCCCAGTTGCAGGGGACCACGTGTGAGAAGCTGGATGATACGAGCCAGGGGCAGGCATGGGATGCGGGTCCGCCTGGAAAGAAGGCGACCCCGAGACCGATCCTGTCGGCCTGGGCACGATCAGACGCGGCGATCCCAAGAAAGATTGCAACAAATTTTCTTTGGCAGCTCCAGGGCATGTATCAACACCATTTTATCCCAAATTTTCACCATTATGTACACAATTTTTAGCAGAATGAGCACCTGTAGCAGCACACTCAGATAAAGAATCAGAAGAATTAGTCGCATTTGAGTCAGTACAATCAACATTGCCCACAGAAGCATCTCCGGTCAAGTGAGAAGGAAGGATAAGTATCTCCTTGCGAAGAAGAGCACCGTCATTGGGATGTAGTTTTTCAAAGGGAAACCGTGTTTCATCATACACGACATCCCTAGAGATGTACACACGTCCAGTGGGAACATCTAGGCACTTGACACCCTTGTGTTTTGCACTATAGCCAGGGAAGACACATTGTGTGGTGCGATACATAAGTTTGCAAGTGTTGTAGGGACGAAGGTTTGGCCAACATGCACATCCAAACACACGAAGAGTAGTACAGTCGGGTGTGACATGAAGAATACGTTCAGTGGGAGTTTCATTGGCAATGGTGCGACTAGGCCACATGTTGATAAGATGAACGGCGGTGAGAAAAGCTTTGTCCCAAAATTTCAAAGGCATGGAGGCCGCAGCTAGAAGAGCTAGACTGACCTCAACAATGTGTCTATGTTTTCTTTCAGCAGAACAATTTTGTTGATGGGCATGGGGGCAGGAAAGATGATGAGAAATACCTATCTTTCGAAAAAAGAATTCAATTTTTCATTTCGGCACCCCAATCAGATTGCATGGCAAGAATTTTACTATCAAACAGACGTTCAACGAGAGCTTGAAAGTTATGAAAGACTTGAAACACATAGGAGCATTTTTTAAGGAGATAGATCCAAGTGTACTTGTTATAGTCATCAACGTAACTCACATAATAAGAGTGTCTGCCAACTGAGGTGGGTGCCGGACCCCATACATCAGAAAAAATGAGTTGCAAAGGTTTAGTGGATACACTAGTGGAAACAAGATATGGTAATTGATGACATTTTGCCGGTTGACATGAATCACAAATAGTTTCTAAATTTCTCTCACCAAGAATTGGGAGATTATTTCTACTAAGAATTTGATAAAGCGTAACAAATGACGGATGACCTAAACGACTGTGCCACCTCTCAGCTGAGAGTTTTTGATGGCACCATAGACTTGTTTATTAAACCTGCAGTATTGAGGAAGCAACACATATAGCCCTTGAACAGAGACACTGATGATCCACAAGTATAGGGGATCAATCGTAGTCCTTTCGATAAGTAGGAGTGTCAAACCCAACGAGGAGCAGAAGGAAATGACAAGCGGTTTTCAGCAAGGTAATGTCTGCAAGCACTGAAATTGTAAGTAAGGAGTAGTTTGATAGCAAGGCAATTTGTAACGAGAAAGTAACGGTGACAGTAACAAAAGTTCAGCAAGGTAGCCCAATCCTTTTGAGGCAAATCACATGCCAAAACAGTCTCTTATGATAAGCAAAGTGTTCTTGAGGGTACACATGAATTTCATCTAGTCACTTTCATCATGTTGGTTTGATTTGTGTTCGCTACTTTGATAATTTGATATGTGGGTGGACCGGTGCTTAGGTGTTGTTTTTACTTGAAAAAACCTCCTACTTATGATTAACCCCCTCGCAAGCATCCGCAACTACGAGAAAAGTATTAAGAATTAATCTAACCATATCATTAAACTTTTGGATCCAAATCAGCCCCTTATGGAATAGCGCATAAACTAGGGTTTAAGCTTCTGTCACTCTCGCAACCCATCATCTAATAACTACTCCACAATGCATTCCCTTAGGCCCAAGTATGGTGAAGTGTCATGTAGTCGATGTTCACAAGACACCACTTAGGGAATCACAACATACGTACCATCAAAATATCGAACACATATCAAGTTCACATGATTACTTGCAACAAGAATTCTCCCATGACCTCAAGAACAAAAGTAACTACTCACAAATGATAATCATGCTCAAGATTAGAGGGGTATTAAATAGCATAATGGATCTGAACATATAATCTTCCACCAAATAAACCATATAGTAATCAACTCCAAGATGTAATCAACACTACTAGTCACCCACAAGCACCACTCTATAGTTCCGGTACAAAGATTGAACACAAGAGATGAACTAGGGTTTGAGAGGAGATGGTGCTGTTGAATATGTTGATGGATATTGCCCTCCCAAAGATGGGAGAGTTGTTGGTGATGATGATTACGATGATTTCCCCCTCCGGGAGGGAAGTTCCCCCAGCGGAATCGCTCTGTCGGAGGGCAAAAGTGCTCCTGCCCAAGTTCCGCCTCGAGATGGCGGCGCTTCGTCCCGAAAGTCCTCTCCTAAATTTTTCTAGGTCAAAATGACTTATATACCAGAAGATGGGCACCAGAGGTGGGTCGAGGAGGGCACAACCCACCAGGGCGCGCCTAGGCTCCCTAGCGCGCCCAGGTGGGTTGTGCCCACCTGGTGGGCCCCCTCTAGTAATTATTTGCTCCAATAATTCTTATTTATTCCACAAAAAATCCCCGTGAAGTTTCAGCTCATTTGGAGTTGTGCAGAATAGGTGGCCTGACGTAGCTTTTTCAGGTCCGGAATTGCAGCTGCCGGTATTCTCCCTATTTGTGTGAACCTTGCATATTATGAGAGAAAAGGCATTAGAATTACTCCAAAAAGCATTATTATGCATAAAACATTATAAATAACAGCAGGAAAACATGATGCAAAGTGGACGTATCAACTCCCCCAAGCTTAGACCTCGCTTGTCCTCAAGCAAAAACCGAAATCGAAAAACATGTCCACAAGCTTAGAGAGAGAGGTGTCGATAAAAACAATATACGGACATAGAAGCATCATGTATAATATTATAACAACAACAAGGTTTAACATAAAATTTTATCATATAATTTTTATCATAAACTTTTATCATATAAGTTCTCATGAATAAGTAGCAATTCGGCACAACATCGAAGTATAAAGCATAAACTCTATTGAAAACTAACACACTATGTTCTTAGTTAACTTTGCAACTACGATTCATCATCTCTTCAGGGAAGGGTCACGTATCGGAGCCTTTTGGCAAGTCCACATACTCAACCATCATATAGTCTTCTATGATTGCTAACACTCACCGCATACACATGAGCAAAAAGTTTCAACAGGACACATAGAAAGATAGGGGCTTATAGTTTCGCCTCCCAACGTATTCACCTCAAGGGTGATGTCAACAATAATAATTCATGCCACCCATATCCAACTAGATATATAAGCCTAGATCTTTCCTCACCACATGATGCTTGCCAAAAGAGAAAATAAAAAGGAATAGAGGGAAATAGTTTGACTCTTGCATAAAAGTAAATACATATAAGTAAAAGTTAGGCCCTTTGCAGAGGGAAGCAGAGGTTGCCATGCGCTTTTTTTTGTATGCTCCATCTCTTAGTGCAAAAGAACGTCACATTATATCCTTATGATAGCAACCTTTATTATGCAGTCTGTCGGTTTTATTCTTTTCCATCACAAGTTCGTACAACGCTCAATTTTCTCTTATACTAAATGATCCAACACTTTTAGAATCATTTTTTATTGTGTTATTGCACTGATGACAACTTACTTGAAGGATCTTACTCAATCCATAGGTTGGTATGGTGGACTCTCAAAACAAGATGTGGGTTTAAGGATTTTTGGATGCACAAGTAGTATCTCTACTTAGTGTGAACTTTTGGCTAGCAAAGATAGGGGGCAAGCACCAGTTGTTAAAGGATCTATGACAATATAACTTCTATGTGAATATGAACAAACATGAATCATTACATTGTCTTCCTTGTCCAACGTCAACAATTTTGGCATATAATATTTTGATGGGGGCTCACAATCACAAAAGATTCCAAGATAGTATATTTGCATGTGAATCTTCTCTTCCCTTATTAATTCTTTCATGAATTGCATCATTGACCAATGCTATGTTTGTCAATCTCCAATAAAATTTTCTACTTATACTCTTCCTTATGTGGTGTCCTTACTTACCATAAGATTAGCATATGATTTTTTTTCATTTATTTCCTTTCGTTTTATTAACATGGTAGTAAAGGAAACAAAACCCAAACTAAACTTTATTATATATCTCACACACGATTACAAGGATAGATCACTAAGCAAACACTCGAAAAGAAAGGATCGAACTAAACTTTTATTCATTTAAAGCAAAAGATAACTATGGATCGAACTAAGATAAGTAAAGGCAAAAGATAATGGAGGTGATACGATACCGGGGCACCTCCCCCAAGCTTGGCACAAGCCAAGGGGAGTGCCCATACCCGATACTCAAGTCTCTTTTGGTGATGAAGAAGGAGGTGTTGGTGGTGAAGTAGTAGCGATCTTATCCTTCAGGCTCAAAAGATACTCCAATCTACGGATGACGCTCATGAGGGCGATGATGTGCTCTTGCAATAGAATATTTTCATGAGTAAGACATTTATTTTGCAAATGAACCGTTTCGATGATCCGGAAAGCTTCAATCTCAGTGGGGGTAAGATGATCATAGTAAGGTTTAAGGATATCTTCTTCTTCCTCCTTAGCAGGTAGGGCTTGCTCAACCACCGGCGCTTGATCTCCAGTAGCTTCCTTGCTCTTGTCCTCCTTGAAGGCTTCTTTGGGTTCTTCTCTCTTCAATTCAACCTTCATCAGCCAAGCATCCTCTTCTAGATTGTTGGAGGAGGGAGTAGACATGATGCCTGGCTTAACAGATCTGACAGAAAACAACAATAAAGAAGAACACAAGATTTCTCCGCGATACGAAGGTCAATAGGTTCGGGGGGTATATAAATATTTTTTATCTTGGGAAACAAGCAAACGGAAGAAAAACAGAGTCTGGAAGGTACCCGAGGTGGGCACAACCCACCTGGGCGCGCCTGGCCTTCCTGGTTGTTTCTTATTTTCCTAATTTTTATTATATTCCAAAACTGACAGAAAATATTTTTGCGAATTTTTCGGAGTTCGTTTACTTACCATATCACGTACCTCCTCTTTTTTCACGATTCTAGAGTATTCCGGAAGGTTTCCTTTCTGTGTTCTTCCGGTGTTATAGTTTGGATAATATTTCTTTCCACATTAATGGGCGTACCTGTGATATAATGTTTTATTCTTTGCCCATTGACAACCTTTGGGTTAGTACCTTCAGCATTATTTATTTTGACGGCTCCAGATCGATAAACCTCCTCGATAACATATGGTCCTTCCCATTTGAAGAGTGATGTCTACTATGCAACTTTATTCTTGTAGACTCGTGTTGGGCCTCCAAGCGCAGAGTTTTGTAGGACAGTAACAATTTTCCCTCAAGTGGATGACCTAAGGTTTATCAATCCGTGGGAGGTGTAGGATGAAGATGGTCTCTCTCAAACAACCTTGCAACCAAATACAAGAAATCTCTTGTGTCCCCAACACACCCAATACAATGGCAAATTGTATGGGTGCACTAGTTCGGCGAAGAGATGGTGATAAAAGTGTAATATTGATGGTAGAAATATATTTTTATAATCTGAATAAGTAAAAACAGCAAGGTAGCAAATAGTAAACGGGCACGAAAATGGTATTGCAATGCTTAAAAACAAGGCCTAGGGTCCGTACTTTCACTAGTGTGATCTCCCAACAGTGTTGACATAGTTGAATCATATGTAAATCCCTCAAGTGCGGCGTAGAGTTCACTCCAAAATTACTTGTTATATCAAAATTGTTGTCAGGCACGAAACCACCAGAAAGCTATTCTTTCGAATAACACCTTAAGATGAAAATCAAACAAAGCCCTAATGTCACCTACAATATCCATGGGTTTGATTATACGATAAGCATCACACAATTTCAGATTTATCTATTTGATTCCCAAGGAGTGCCCCAAAGTATCTATCGGAAAGTCAAGATGAGAACTTGTGCCAACCCCTATGCATAGGCCCTAAAGTCACGAAACCCGCAAGTTGATCACAATAATACACATCAAGTAACTCAATTAGATATCCCAATGTCACTACAGATATCCTCATGCAAAGCCCATATTAAGTGCCCTCGAATCCTTAAAGACTTAATCCGATAAGACAACTTCAAAGGGAAAACTCAATACAAGATAGAGAGGGGAAATTCCCCATATGATTCATCTATGTCAACAAAGCCCGCGTTACCTCAAGATAGTTCCATATCAAGAACACTATATTGAGAGATACAACACATAGCTACTGGTACATACCCTCAGCCCCGAGGGAGAACTACTCCGTCCTCATCGTGGTGGCCGCCAGGATGATGAAGATGGCCACCGGAGATGATTCCCCCCCCCCTCCGACAAGGTGCCGGAACGGGGTATAGATTGGTTTTAGGTGGCTACAAAGCCTTGCAGCATTGGAACTTCTGATCTAGGGCTACCCCAGAGGGTTTCGAAATATTTGGGAATTTATAGTGCAAAAAGGGGCGCGGGAGGCCACCGAGGTGGGCACAACCCACTTGGGCACACCAGGGGGCCCTGGCGCGCCGTGGTGGGTTGTGCCCCGGTGGGGGCACCGCCCAGGTGCAGCTCAGGCCCATTGGGTTCCTTGTGGTCCAGAAAAAATCTCCGTAAAGTTCCGTTGCATTTGGACTCTGTTTGATATTGATTTCCTGCGATGTAAAAAACAAGCAAAAAACAGCAACTGGCACTGGGCACTGGGTCAATAGGGTAGTCGCAAAAAATGATATAAAGTTGCCATAAAATGATTGTAAAACACCCAAGAATGATAAAATAACAGCATGAATACTTCATAAATTATAGATACGTTGGAGACGTATCAACATCCCCAAGCTTAATTCCTACTCGTCCTCGAGTAGGTAAATGATAAAAGAAATAATTTATGAAGTGTGAATGCTAGCAAAGTGCATAAGTTTGATCAAGGATAATTTCAATCACTTTTCCTTGCATCATAACAGCAATTATTTCTTATAAAACTTCTCATGTTATAGTAGCAACCAATTCACATGTTAAGGTTCAAACAATGAACTCTCTTGAAACTCAACAACCTATGTTCTCAGTCACCAAGAAATTGCAATTCAACTTATTCAACAGAGTTTAAGAGCTCCACATACTCAACCATCTTATAGTCTTCTATGATTGCTAACACTCACCGCATACACATGAGCAAAACATTTCAACCGGGCACATAGAAAGATAGGGGCTTATTGTTTTGCCTCCCAACGTATTCACCTCAAGGGTGATGTCAACAATAATAACTCATGCTATCCATATTCAACTGGACATATGTGCCTAGATCTTTCCTCACCACATGATGCTTGCCAAAGGAGAAAAATAAAAAGGAATAGGGAGAAAAACTTTGACTCTTGCATAAAAGTAAAGGATAGGCCCTTCACAGAGGGAAGCAGAGATTGCCATGCGCTTATTTGTTTGTATGCTCAATCCCTTAGTGAAAAAGAATGTCATGTTGTATTGCCCCTTAAGATGGCAACCTTTATTATGCAGTCTGTCGCTTTTATTCGTTGCCATCCAAGTTCGTACAACGCTCAATTTTCTCTTACACTAAATGATCTCACACTTTTAGAAGCAATTTTTATTGCCTTATTGCACCGATGACAACTTACTTGAAGGATCTTGCTCAATCCTTAGGTAGGTATGGTGGACTCTTGAAAATAAGATTTGGGTTTAAGGGTTTTTGGATGCACAAGTAGTATCTCTACTTGGTGTGGAATTTTTTGCTAGCAAAGATGGGGGGCAAGCACCACATGTTGAAGGATCTATTACATGCTTAAATCATTACGTTGTCTTCCTTCTCCAACGTCAACAATTTTGGCATATAATATTTTTAAGGGGGCTCAAAATCACAAAAGATTTCCAAGATAATGTATTTGCATGTGAAAGTTCTCTTCCTTATACTAATTATTCATGAATTGCTTGTATGACCAATATTGTGATTGTCAAGCTTCAAAAGATTTCACTTTCTAAACCCAATGTGAAGCTACCACTAGGCATGATATAATTTCAACTTCATGATATTCAATTCACTCAACCATTTACTCATAGGATATAAGTGAAGAACAAGAGTAAATGACAAACTACTCCAAAAAGATATAAGTGAAGATCAAGCGAGTAGTTAAGTAAATAGGTAGCTAATTGAGGAATCTCTTTTATTTAAAAATTTCTGATCTAAGCATCTTATTAAAACAGAAAGCAAAACAAAATAAAATGACATTTCATGGATAGCACAACTCATGTGAAGAAGCAAAAACTTAGGCTCAACCGATACTAACCGATAATTGTTGAAGAAGAAAGGTGGGATGCCTACCGGGGCATCCCCAAGCTTAGATGCTTGAGACTTCTTGAAATATTATCTTAGGATGCCTTGGGCATCCCCAAACTTGAGCGTTTGTGTCTCCTTAATTCCTCTCATATCACGGTTTTCCTAAATCTCAAAAGTTTCATCCACACAAAACTCAACAAGAACTCGTGAGATAAGTTAGTATAAACCAATGCAAAAAAAAACCTTATCATTCTCTACTGTAGCAAATCACTAAAATTATTATTCAACATTGCATACTAAATGCCTCTGCATATTTAATACTCCTATCCTCAAATAGAATCATTAAACAAGCAAACATATGCAAACAATTCAAACATAGCAGCACTCTGCCAAAACAGTACAGTCTGTAAAGAATGCAAGATTCATCATGCTTCCCTAACTCAAAAAATTATGAAAATTTACCACACTGTAGAAAATTTATCAGACCTCACCGTGCAAAAAGTTTCAACATTTTATCATATTCTGACTTTTCTAGGGAATTTTTGCAACAGTGATAAACTTTCTGTTTTGAAACAGCAACATGTATGCTTGCAAAATAAGCATGGTAAAGGCTATCCTTGACATTTTTATTGAAAATAAAGATGCAAAACATTATTCTAAATAACAGCAAGAAAATCCTAACAAAATAAAATGACTCTTCAAGCAAAACACATATCATGTGACGAATAAAAATGTAGCTCCAAGTGAGGTTACCGATAATGTTGGAGACGAAAGAGGGGATGCCTTCCGCGGCATCCCCGAGCTTAGTTGCTTGGATATTCCTTGGTTATTAACTTGGGGTGCCTTGGGCATCCCCAAGATTAGGGTCTTGTCACTCTTTATTCTCCTCATATCTACATCTCACGCAAAACTTGAAAACTTCAATCACACAAAACTTAACGGAACTTCGTGAGATTGGTTAGTATGATAAAGAGAAAACCATTTCACTTTGGTAAAGTAAAAGACAAGATTCATAATTGTTTCCACACTAGAATATCATTTCCACAATTTATATTGAGCAATATAAGCCATAGAAACTAGAAAACAAGCAAACTATGCATTGAAAACAGAATCTGTCAAAAACAGAACAGCCTGTAATAATCTGTACTTCAACCATACTTCTGGTACTCCACAAATTCTGAAAAATTAGGAAAACCTAGAGAATTTGTGTATCTATCACCTATAAAAAAATTAAGATCAAAAGCACGTTCCAGTGAATTTTCAAATTTCCTGGATTGAGAGCAGAAGTTTCTGTTTTTGCACAGATTCAAGTCAACTATCATCCACACTATCCCAAAGGCTTTAGTTGGAACTTTATTGAAACAAAAGAAATAAAACATGATTAATACAGTAGCTTAATGATGTGAACACAAAAACAGTAAGTGTAAGTGTTGGGTTGTCTCCCAACAAGCGCTTTTCTTTAATGCCTTTTACTAGGCATGATGATTTCAATGATGCTCGCATAAATGTAAAGTGAAACATTAAAAGGAGCATCATGAATCACATGGAAAGCACACTTAAGCCTAACCCACTTCCTATGCATAGGGATTTTGTGCACAAAAAATTCATGGGAGCAAGAATCAACTAGCATAGGAAGGCAAAGCAAACATAACTTCAAGATTTTCAACACATAGAGAGGAAACTTGATATTATTGAGATATGTAGAAGCATATGTTCCTCCCTCATAGTAATTTTCAGTAGCATCATGAATGAATTCAACAATATAACCATCACATAAAGCATTCCTTTCATGATACATAAGCATAGAAATTTTGTTGCTCTCCACATAAGAAAATTTATTCTCATTCATAGTAGTGGGAGCAAACTCAACAAAATAACGATCATGTGATTGAGAATTAAAATCATGATGACAAGTTTCATGGTTATCATTACTCTTTGTAGCATACATGTCATCAGCATAATCAACATAGATAGGAACTTTGTTATCATAGTCAACTGAAGCCTCATCCAAAATGGTGGATTCGTCATTAAATAGAGTCATGACCTCTCCGAATCCACTTTCATCATTATAATCATCATATATAGGAGGCATGCAATCATTATAAAAAATTTGCACATCAAATCTTGGGGGACTAAAAATATCATCTTCATCAAATATAGCATCCCCAAGCTTATGGCTTTGCATATCATTAGCATCATGGATATTCAAAAAATTCATACTAATAACATTGCTATCATGCTCATCATTTATGCCAAACATTCTATTGACTTCTTCTAAAAATTGAGCACAATTTTCCGATCCATCATTTTCAAGAAAGATATTATAAAGATGATCAATAATATGATGCAACCTCAACTCCATTTTTATGTAGTTTTCTTTAAATAAACCAAACTAGTGATAAAATAAGAAACTAAAAGATGCGATTGCAAGATCTAAAGATATACCTTCATGCACTCACCTCCCCGGCAATGGCGCCAGAAAAGAGCTTGATGCCTACTACGCAACTTTATTCTTGTAGACTCGTGTTGGGCCTCCAAGCGATGAGTTTTGTAGGACAGTAGCAATTTTCCCTCAAGTGGATGACCTAAGGTTTATCAATCCGTGGGAGGTGTAGGATGAAGATGGTCTCTCTCAAGAAACCGTGCAACCAAATACAAGAAATCTCTTGTGTCCCCAACACACCCAATAGAATGGCAAATTGTATAGGTGCATGATACGTCTCCAACGTATCTATAATTTTTTATTGTTCCATGCTATTATATTATCTGTTTTGGATGTTTATGGGCTTTACTATGCACTTTTATATTATTTTTGGGACTAACCTATTGACCCAGAGCCCAGTGCAAGTTCCTGTTTTTCCCTTGTTTCAGTGTTTTGAAGAAAAGGAATATCAAACAGAGTCGAAACGGAATGAAACCTTCTGGAGAAGTTATTTTCAGAGAGAAAGCAACCCGGGAGACTTGGAGTCCACGTCAAGAAAGCAACGAGGAAGGCACGAGGTAGGGGGCGCGCCCACCCCCCTGGGCGCGCCCTCCACCCTCGTGGGCCCCTCGTGGCTCCCCTGACGTACTTCTTCCGCCTATATATATCCATATACCCTAAAACGATCGGGGAACAGAATAGATTGGGAGTTCTGCCGCCGCAAGCCTCTGTAGCCACCAAAAACCAATCGGGACCCTGTTCCGGCACCCTGCCGGAGGGGGGAACCCTCACCGGTGGCCATCTTCATCATCTCGGCGCTCTCCATGACAAGGAGGGAGTAGTTCACCCTCGGGGCTGAGGGTATGTACCAGTAGCAATGTGTTTGATCTCTCTCTCTCTCTTGTGTTCTTGATTTGGCACGATCTTGATGTATCGCGAGCTTTGCTATTATAGTTGGATCTTATGTTTCTTCTCCCCCTCTATTCTCTTGTAATGGATTGAGTTTTCCCTTTGAAGTAATCTTATCGGATTGAGTCTTTAAGGATTTGAGAACACTTGATGTATGTCTTGCCGTGCTTATCTGTGGTGACATTGGGATATCACGTGATTCACTTGATGTATGTTTTGGTGATCAACTTGCGGGTTCCGCCCATGAACCTATGCATAGGGGTTGGCACACGTTTTCGTCTTGATTCTCCGGTAGAAACTTTGGGGCACTCTTTGAGGTTCGATGTGTTGGTTGAATAGATGAATCTGAGATTGTGTGATGCATATCGTATAATCATACCCACGGATACTTGAGATGACATTGGAGTATCTAGGTGACATTAGGGTTTTGGTTGATTTGTGTCTTAAGGTGTTATTCTAGTACGAACTCTAGGGCTGTTTGTGACACTTATAGGAATATCCCAACGGATTGATTGGAAAGAATAACTTTGAGGTGGTTTCGTACCCTACCATAATCTCTTCGTTTGTTGTCCGCTATTAGCGACTTTGGAGTAACTCTTTGTTGCATGTTGAGGGATAGTTATATGATCCAATTATGTTATTATTGTTGAGAGAACTTGCACTAGTGAAAGTATGAACCCTAGGCCTTGTTTCAACGCATTGGAATACTGTTTACGCTCACTTTTATCATTAGTTAGCTTGCTGTTTTTATATTTTCAGATTACAAAAACCTATATCTACCATCCATATTGCTCTTGTATCACCATCTCTTCGCCGAACTAGTGCACCTATACAATTTACCATTGTATTGGATGTGTTGGGGACACAAGAGACTCTTTGTTATTTGGTTGCAGGGTTGTTTGAGAGAGACCATCTTCATCCTACGCCTCCCATGGATTGATAAACCTTAGGTCATCCACTTGAGGGAAATTTGCTACTGTCCTACAAACCTCTGCACTTGGAGGCCCAACAACGTCTACAAGAAGAAGGTTGTGTAGTAGACATCAAGCTCTTTTCTGGCGCCGTTGCCGGGGAGGTGAGTGCTTGAAGGTATATCTTTAGATCTTGCAATCGAATCTTTTAGTTTCTTGTTTTATCACTAGTTTAGTCTATAAAAGAAAACTACAAAAAAATGGAATTGAGTTTACCTCATACGCTTCATCTTTTTAATATCTTTCGTGAGTATGATGGGAAGGAAAATTGTGCTCAAGTACTAGAAGAAGAATTACATAGAATGCTTGGCATAAAATATGTGAATGATGAGCATGATTGCAATGTTGTTAGTATGAATTCCTTGAATATCCATAGTACTAATGATGATTGCACTACTCATGATGAAAATATCTCCTATAAGCATGTCATTTTTTGTGGAGTGTATTGGGTTTGCAAGTACACACCAAATAGAGACGATAGATATTGCAAGAGGCATAAGCATTTAGAAACTAAATGGTTGCAAGAAAGGCTAGATGCGTGTGCTGAAAATTTAAACTTTCTTAGCCATACTTGTGAACTTTGCAATGAACGTGATCATTTCAGTACCCAATACAAATTGTTTCATGATCGTATCGTGTCCAAAAATTGTGATGACTTGATTTCCCTTGCACATCATAATGAAATTAGTTTGCTCTGGGGTTATGAAGAAATTAAACGTATAACTAAGGACATTCCAGAATTTGCCCTTGATAGAGTTCTTCATTTTGATCTAGAAGAAATTTATATGTATTGTGCGGTGAAGTGCATTGAAAATCCTTATATTGCCAATTACATAAAGAAAAGAAAACAAATAGAAGATGAAGAGAATACTAACGAAAGGGAAGAGACTTCCCAATATCCTCCTATTATTTCTTATGATGAATCAGGTAACGAGGAGGAGCCTTCTATTCAACCAATCTCATTAATAAGGAGCTCCAAAAAGAGGATTGAACCCACACATGAGGTGAAGAAGAAGAAAAGAAAAAGGAGGAGAGGTAAAAAGATATCTCTCCCAAATAATGTTGCTCCTATTATCGTTGTGCCTCATGAAAATGAAGATGATGCACTTGATGATGATCTCG
>NC_057808.1:9429394-9432646 GCF_018294505.1 Triticum aestivum | reverse complement strand
TGTGTTTGAACTGCTTGGAACAATTAAGTTATATGCTGTCAAGCTCTATTTTGATTTGATATGTCCTAGGTTATGAATTGTTTCATATGAAAACAGAGTGTCCAAAAGTGGCTAGTTGTCGACCAACCCCCAAAGGTGCCAAATGTGGCCACTTTGGGTGGCTACTTGTCGACCAACCCCAAAAGTGGCTAATTGTCGACCAACCCCAAAGTGGCTATCTAGGATCAAAACCTAACATATCAAAGCTAAAACATCAAGATTTGCCCATCTAGGCACCAAACCCTAAGAGATCAAACCTAAAACAAGAATATTTGTCCATCTGACCAAACCATAACATATCTAACTTAAAACATCAAGATCACCAGATCAATTCATTCATACATACAAATATAGACAAAAGATTCACTCATAAATTGCATCATAGACAGATTGATTCATCACATAGATAGATCATTCAACATTTTTCTTTCACCAGCTTCATACATTGCATTGCATCATAGACAACTTGATTCATCACATACATAGCTCATTCAACATTGTTCTTACACCAACTTCAGGAACTGATCTAGGAACACAGAAACATAACAGCAACATCATGGGTACAGAATCCTAGTCCACCTCTGCCTAGTGACCTGAAAGGGATGGAAATTTGCCCTCCTCCTTGCCCAGTAGATGATATCATCATCACTAGGGTTGGAGCCAGGGGGAATGCCTCCAGGAACTGCTCTATGTCCTTGCGGTTGTGTGACGCCCCCAATTTGACCGTACACTAATCATGCACGCAAATGTGTACGATCAAGATCAGGGACTCACGGGAAGATATCACAACGCAACTCTACAACATAAATAAGTCATACAAGCAACATAATACAAGCCAGGGGCCTCGAGGGCTCGAATACAAGTGCTCGATCATAGACGAGTCAGCGGAAGCAACAATATCTGAGTACAGACAAAAGTTAAACAAGTTTGCCTTAAGAAGGCTAGCACAAACTGGGATACAGATCGAACAAGGCGCAGGCCTCCTGCCTGGGATCCTCCTAACTACTCCTAGTTGTCGTCAGCGGGCTGCACGTAGTAGTAGGCACCTCCAGTGCCGTAGGTGTCGTCGACGGTGGCGTCTGGCTCCTGGACTCCAACATCTGGTTGCGACAACCAGGTAGAAAGGAAAGGGGGAAAAGAGGGAGAGAAGCAACCGTGAGTACTCATCCAAAGTACTCGCAAGCAAGGAGCTACACTACATATGCATGGGTATATGTGTAAAGGGGCATACCAGTGGGCTGAACTGCAGAATGCCAGAATAAGAGGGGGATAGCTAATCCTGTCGAAGACTACGCTTCTGGCCATCTCCATCTTGCAGCATGTAGAAGAGAGTAGATTGAAGTCCTCCAAGTAGCATCCCATAGCATAATTCTACCCGGCGATCCCCTCCTCGTCGCCCTGTTAGAGAGCGATCACCGGGTTGTATCTGGCACTTGGAAGGGTGTGTTTTATTAAGTATCCGGTTCTAGTTGTCATAAGGTCAAGGTACAACTCCGGGTCGTCCTTTTACCGAGGGACACGGCTATTCGAATAGATAAACTTCCCTGCAGGGGTGCACCACATAACCCAACACACTCGATCCCATTTGGCCGGACACACTTTTCTGGGTCATGCCCGGCCTCGTAAGATCAACACGTCGTAGCCCTACCTAGGCTCAACAAAGAGGTCAGCACGCCGGTCTAAATCCTATGCGCGCAGGGGTCTGGTCCCATCGCCCATTGCACACCTGCACGTTGCGAGGGCGGTCGGAAGCAGACCTAGCCTAGCAGGCGTTCCAGTCCAATCCGGCGCGCGTCGCTCCGTCGCTGACGTCAATAAGAGCTTCGGCTGATACCACGACGTCGAGTGCCCATAACTGTTCCTGCGTAGCTGGTTAGTGCGTATAGACCAAATGGCCAGACTCAGATCAAATACCAAGAACTCGTTAAGCGTGTTATGTTGAAGTAACCGCGGACGCCGTCCAGGGCCAGGCCCACCTATCGCCTAGGTGGTCTCAACCTGCCCTGTCGCTCTGCCACAAAGATCCACTTGCGGGTACTCCTACGAGCCGACCCGACTTTAGTCACCACAGGTGTCATGTATATAGCATATAAGTATATACCCGTGATCACCGCCCAAGCGATCACGGCCCGATAGTATAGCACAGCAGACGGACAAGAATGTAGGGCCACTGATGGAAAACTAGCATCCTATACTAAGCATGTAGGATTGCAGGTAAAGGTAACAACAGTAGTAGCAAGGACAGGCTATGCATCAGGATAGGATTAACGGAAAGCAGTAACATGCTACACTACTCTAATGCAAGCAGTATAGAGAAGAATAGGCGATATCTGGTGATCAAGGGGGGGCTTGCCTGGTTGCTCTAGCAAGTAGGAGGGGTCGTCAACTCCGTAGTCGAACTGGGCAGCAGCAGCGTCGGTCTCATAGTCTACCGGAGAGAAGAGGGGGAAGAAACAGTAAATACAATGCAAACATAAGCATGACGATGGGTGACATGACAATGAGCAGTGCTAGGTGTGCCCTAATGCGGCAGTAGGTGGTACCGGCGAAGGGGGGGGCATCCGGGAAAGTATTCCCGATGTTTCACGTTTTCGGACAGACGGACCGGAGGGGGAAAGTTCCATGTTCGCTATGCTAGGAACGTGTGGCTGACAAACGGACTACGTATTCGGATTCGTCTCGTTGTTCTGAGCAACTTTCATGTACAAAGTTTTTCCATCCGAGCTACGGTTTATTTTATATTAAATTTTAAAGATTTAAATCATTTTTAGAATTTAATAAATTAATTTAATTCGGAATTTAATTAATGCATCAGCATGACGTCAGCAGTCAACGTTGACCGTTGACCTGGTCAACCTGACAAGTGGGTCCCACCTGTTAGGGGCTGTTAGCTAATTAACAGTAGTTAATTAGGTTAATTAGTTATTAGGTTAATTAATCTTCATTAGTTAATATTAACAGGATTAATTAAGTTAATTAATTATCTTTCTTATTATTATTTTTATTAATTTAAATTTTTTAAATCATTTTTTTTATTAAAACGTTATCTGGGCCGTGGAGCCATTTGGTCAGTGGCCCAGGGGGCCTATCGGGCGCTGGGCACTAACGGGGCGGGTCAGGCGTTGCGGCGCCCGACTGGGCGTTTGCCCAGATCACCGGGGCGAGGAGGGCCGGGGCACCGGCGAACAGGCGCGGGGCGACGGCCGGCGGGGT
>NC_057808.1:9419707-9428636 GCF_018294505.1 Triticum aestivum | reverse complement strand
CCGGTGGGGGGAAGGAGGAGGCAGGCCGGCGAGGGCGAGGCGGCATCGGGCGATCCGGGCAGCGGCGTCGGCGGTCTCCTCCTCGATCCCGATCCAATCGGGGGGGGAGAGGGGGAGATATTTTGGGGGAGGAGTGGGGTGTCGGTGGGGTGGGTCGGGGTCCAGGGGGGTTAAGGGAGTGGGTGGGCTGGCCGGCTGGGCCTGGTGGGTTGGCCCAGTTGGGCCACGGTCCAGGGGGTTTTCTTCTTTCTTTCTTTTCTTTTTTCTTTCTTTTCTCTTTTGTATTTTTTATTTATTTATTTTCTTTTCTGTTTTAAATCATTTAAAATTATCTAGGCATTTTATAAAAATGTGTTTATCACACCATATTTACTTATGCAAAATATGGCACCTCCCGAACATTTTTGTTGTAAATTTTGAAAAACTTTTATTGTTGTCATTAATTTGAATTTGAATTTTGAAACGGTTTGACCTAACGGTAGATTAGCAACAGTAACTGTGGTGACGTGGCACCATTAGCGTGGGATTACTGTTGCTTGATTATCCGGGCGTTACAAAACTCCTCGTCTACAAGAAATCTCGTCCCGAGATTTAGGAGGTAGAAGGAAACAGTGCGGGGTATTCATCACGCAGGCGATCCTCGCGTTCCCAAGTGGCTTCATCTTCAGAATGGTGCGACCACTGGACTTTGAGGAACTTGATCGCCTTCTGACGGGTGCGGCGTTCAGCCTGGTCGAGAATGCGGGCCGGATGCTCCTTATAGGAGAGGTCCTGCTGCAATTCGAGCACTTCATGATCCACTGCTCGGATTGGGTCCTTGAAGCAACGGTGGAGATGTGACAGATGGAACACATCGTGAACCTGAGAAAGGTTCGGCGGAAGCTCCAGTTGGTATGCCACTTTTCCACGCCTTTCGAGAATAGTGAATGGGCCAATATATCGAGGAGCTAGTTTGCCCTTGATTCCGAAGCGGTGAGCACCCTTCATTGGTGTGACTCGAAGATAAGCCTTTTCGTCAGGTTGATAGACCATGTCTTTATGATGACGGTCATACCGACTCTTCTGACGTGACTGAGCAGTCTTGAGATTCTCACGAATAATGCGGACTTGTTCTTCGGCATGTTGGATAATATCCGGACCGAAGAGTGGACGTTCCCCAGTTTCTAACCAGTTCAGAGGGGTTCGGCACTTTCGTCCATATAACACTTCGAAGGGGGCCATCTTCAGACTAGCTTGATAGCTATTATTATAAGAGAACTCAGCATACGGGAGAGATTCCTCCCATATCTTGCCGAAGGAAATAACACAAGCTCGAAGCATGTCTTCGAGAACTTGGTTGACGCGTTCAACTTGCCCTTGCGACTGAGGATGAAACGCAGTACTGAATGACAGATGAGTTCCCATAGCTTCTTGGAAACTTGCCCAGAATCTTGAAGTGAATAAGCTGCCACGGTCTGAGCTGATAACCAATGGAATACAGTGGAGTGAAACAATCCTGGACATATAGAGCGTTGCCAGCTGACTAGCAGTGATCGTTTCTTTGACCGCCAGAAAATGTGCAACTTTGGGAAGCCGGTCAATGACGACAAGAATAGCATCATTACCTTTCTGTGATTTGGGAAATCCAGTGACGAAGTCCATCTCAACATGGTCCCATTTCCATTCAGGAATAGAGATAGGTTGCAGAGTTCCAGTAGGCCTTTGATGTTCTGCTTTGATACGACGGCAAACGTCACACTCCGCAACATAACGAGCAATGTCTTGCTTCATATTAGACCACCAGAATCTCTGACGGATGTCTTGGTACATCTTTGTACTACCAGGATGGATACATAGAGGTGTATCATGAGCTTCTTTCATAACTTCCTGTGTCATATCCAGGTTTTTCTCTGCACATGGCACCACTAGGCGGCCCTTGAAGTACAAAGTGCCATCTTCAGCAATAGTGAAGAATGAGGGCTTTCCTTCTGCAAGGTAGCGCTTAATCTTGTGGGCTTCAGAGTCATATCCCTATATTCTCTTGATGGAGTCCAAGAGATCTGGTTCGACGGCCAGGGTATTGAGGGAACCTGGGAAACAACACGGAGGTTCATCTTGCGAAACTCCTTAGGAGGGGGAGCGAGTGCACCCGGAGGAACAATATGGAGGTTCAGCTTCCTGAATTCTTCAACAAGCGAGGGCTGAACTTTGTCAACCTGGAGGTGGTTGCAGTAAGACTTGCGGCTCAAGGCATCAGCCATTACATTACCCTTGCCTGGCGTATAGGAAATACCCAAGTCAAAGTCTGCAACAAGCTCCATCCATCTCTGCTGATGGAGGTTCAGGTCTGGCTGAGTAAACAGATACTTCAGACTTTGGTGGTCAGTGAAGATCTCACAACGATTACCGAGAAGGTAATGTCGCCACTGCTTCAGCGCATGAATGACAGCAGCAAGTTCGAGGTCGTGAACTGGGTAGTTCTCTTCGTGAGGGCGCAATTGCCGAGAGGCATAAGCAATCACTTTGCGGTCTTGCATTAGGACACAGCCTAATCCTTGACGGGAAGCGTCGCAGTAAATGACGAAGTCCTTCTTAGTATTAGGTGGAGCTAGAACTGGGGTAGAAGTCAACTTGTCTTTGAGTGCCTGGAAACTTTCCTGACATTTGTCTGTCCATTGGAACTTGACGCCCTTGCAACAGGTTAGTCAGAGGCCTGGCGATCTTGGAGAAGTTCTCGACGAATCGACGGCAATAGCTGGCGAGACCGAGAAAACTTCTGACTTGCTTAACGTTCTTGGGAGGAGTCCAATCAAGGATAGCCTGGACTCGTTCAGGGTTGATGGCAATACCATCCTTAGAGATGACATGTCCAAGATAGGTTACTTCGGGTAGCCAGAATTCACATTTGGAGAACTTGGCATATAGTTGATGCTCTCGTAGCTTTTCTAGCACAAGCCAAAGATGTTCAGCATGTTCCTCTTCGTTCTTGGAAAATACCAGGATATCATCCAGATAAACCACGACGAACTTGTCGAGGTAATCCATGAATATATAGTTCATCAGACGAGAGAAGGTGGCTGGAGCATTAGTTAAACCGAAAGACATGACGGTGTACTCGTATGAACCATATCGAGTCATGAAGGCGGTCTTTGGGATATCCTCTTCGCGAACACGGATCTGGTGGTAACCCAACCTCAAGTCGAGCTTAGAGAACACTGATGAACCCGCCAGTTGATCATATAGATCATTGATCCGAGGAAGAGGGTATTTATTCTGAATGGTAGCTTGGTTTATAGGACGGTAGTCTTGAACTAATCGGTTTGTCCCATCCTTCTTCTTGACAAAGAGAGAAGGTGCTCCCCAAGGAGAGCAACTTGGGCGAATGAATCCTTTGCGAAGAGATTTGTCGATTTCCTCCTTAAGCTCAAGGAGTTCATGCGGCGGCATCTTGTAGGGTCGCTTGGCTATAGGAGTGGTGCCTGGTTTCAAGTTGATGATGAATTCGACAGCTCTAGCAGGGGGAATCCCTGGAAGTTCTTCAGGAAAGACGTCGAGGAATTCACGCACGACGGAAATGTTTTCAATGCCCTCGAGTGGTGCAGCGTTCAATGCATTCAATGCATAGAGCCTTGCCTCGGCATTTTGCACCAGATGAGCTTGGTAAGTAACTATTTCATCTGAAGGGTGTAGCAGATGTACGGTCTTAGTGGTGCAAACGATTGAAGCAGTATGCGCTTTTAACCAATTCATTCCCAGAATGAGATCAATGCTACAGAACTTCAGTACGATGGGAGAGACAAGAAATTCCAGTCCTTCGATTTCAACAGGAACGTCGTTGCAAATCATGGAGGTCGACATTGGCCCGCAGGGGTGTGTACTAATAGTGAAGCATTCATGTCTTCACTTTTAATGCCATGCATGAATGCAAAATCTTCTGACATGAATGAATGTGATGCACCTGTATCAAATAAAACGGATGCTGGTACTGAATTTACGAGGAGTGTACCCATCACAGTAGCAGGCTGGTCTTGAGCTTCATTGAGATCAACGTGGTTGGCATGAGCACGACCATAAGACTTGGCCTTGTTGCTGCGGGGCTGGTTGCTTCCATGGCTAGTTGCTGGAAGGGCCAGTTGATTCTGATTCTGGTTGCATTCTCTAGCACGGTGTCCTGGTTGACCACACCTGAAGCACAACCCATTATTGGGAGTGGGAACATGAGCTTGGGGTGGTGGAGCTGGAAGTCTTGACTGCCTAGATGGTGGTGGGGGCAGACGAGGTGCAGCATAGGTCTGCCTTGGGGCAGATGCATTTCGACGGTACATGCTGTTCGGGATCCATATCTTACGCTTCTGTGAGGGCGGGCCCGAAGATGAGCCCGTGTCACGGTTGCGCCTGTGAGAGCTCTGGTATTCCTGCAGACCAGTTTCGACATTGATGGCCTTGTTCACCAAGGTGGCGAAATCAGCAAAGTCATGCACTAGAAGTGTGAGCTTGATGTCAGCTTGAAGGCCATCACGGAACTTCTCCTGTCTGCGTGCATCAGTTGCAATATCCTCTTCAGCATAGGGAGACAAGTCCAGAAACTCCCGCTGATAAGCTTCAACAGTTTTGTTGCCTTGGATGAGGTTGCAGAACTCACGCTTCTTCCGGTCCATGACTCCCTGAGGAATGAAGCGGGCACGGAAAGATGCTTGGAAGTCTGGCCAGGTGATGATTGTTCCAGCTGGTAGAGTACGCCTGTGGCTGTCCCACCATTGAGTTGCGGGTCCCTTCAGGAAGAAGGAAGCAAAGGTGACATAGCTGGCAGGGGCTACATCGGCAGACTCCATCTCATAGGTGATGTCACGGAGCCAGTCATGAGCATCCAGAGGCTGAGTTGAGCCGCGGTACACAGTTGGGTTGAGGCGCATGAAATCCTGCAGAGTTACTGGGGTTGGTTGCTGGTCCATATTGGGGCGAGGAAACTGAGCCATCATATTTTCTATGAATTGGCGGTTCAGTTCGAACTGTTGGATCATACCAGCCATGTACTCAGGTGGTGGTGGGGCATTGCCACCACTATCACGACCACCTGGTCTAACCATCTTGCTAATATATAACAGGGGTAGTTCAGCATTGAGAAATTTGCAAAGACAAGAATCATTCATGATGAAACATGCATAATGAAAGGAGCACGATAGCTACCACATAGTAGTCGGCATAACTTACAAAAGGGGTCATGCATAGAGTTCAGTACACAGAGTTCAGTACACAGACTAAAACAACATAGGCGGCACACAGACTCGCGGCGAATGCATCTAACACTAACAAGCAAGCCTACATCAGTCCCAAGAGGTACTATGGAGGTAGGTGTAGCCTGAAAGCTGATAGTGTCGCATCGGGAACTCCACGTCAGCAACCTGGGGTCCGCGAATACTCTGGTGCAGAACCTGACGCTCAGGTGGCAGAAGAGGTCCAAGTGCGGGAGAGTGGCCTCCCACATCTGGCCAGCCGACACCCTGGGGCATCACAGTCCTGGCTGGGTAGATCGCAGAATGGGGCAGCTCCCTAGATCGGACAAAGGGGTGCAGCAGCGTCAGAGCACGGTAAAGGTGCTGACGGGTGGTGTACAACTCGTGGCGAAGAGCTCGGTTAGCTCGATCCAGCCCATCAGCATGCAGAACCAGGTTCTGATGGTAGAAGGGCTCTCGGGTGACAGTGGAGTAGGCAGCAGTATAGTATCCCCCCGCACCAACATCAGATGCGATAGCAATGTGCCTGAAGGGGAGGTGTCCAACTCTCGATACTCTCCACGAAGACGTGTCAGAGCAGCATAAGCAGCATGGTGGACAACCATATCGATGGTCACTCCAACACCATGAGCGGTGTGCAGCACAGTAGTGGAGTCATACTCCCGAGAGTAGAGGTGGACGATGGCACGGTACTGCTCCTGGTTAAAGTCCTGGTACTCCTCGTAGACGGTGTACTCAGGGTGCCAGCGATAACCCAGATAGGTCATCATCTCAGCTAGCACAGCAGGTGATCCCGAGGCACCAATGGCCGTCGTGTGGCGCACGACCTGCCTCGTGGGTTCCATCTGAAAGAAAAGATGTTTCAAAGGAGTCAAATGATAGTGTGTGAATTGTTTAAAATACTATTCTAAGAAATAACTATGGCTTATCCAACTTTGGGGTGAACGCGGTCACGGGATCCTAGTGTTAGAGTTAGTAAATTCGTTTAACCCGAGTAAAAGAGAGTTCAGAGTCCCAGAGTAAAGGTCGAGGAGTAAAAGATCCTAGTACCACCCAGTGACGACGTGGGCCCATAAGACACACATCCATGTTAGTAAAAGTTTTGTAATGTCTAGACTCGACTTCGGCCAAGGAGTGTGGAAAGGGGGATTCCTACAGGCAGTCGGCTCTGATACCAACTTGTGACGCCCCCGATTTGACCGTACACTAATCATGCACGCAAATGTGTATGATCAAGATCAGGGACTCACGGGAAGATATCACAACACAACTCTACAACATAAATAAGTCATACAAGCAACATAATACAAGCCAGGGGCCTCGAGGGCTCGAATACAAGTGCTCGATCATAGACGAGTCAGCGGAAGCAACAATATCTGAGTACAGACATAAGTTAAACAAGTTTTCCTTAAGAAGACTAGCACAAACTGGGATACAGATCGAACGAGGCGCAGGCCTCTTGCCTGGGATCCTCCTAACTACTCCTGGTCGTCGTGCGGGCTGCACGTAGTAGTAGGCACCTCCAGTGCCGTAGGTGTCATCGTTGACGGTGGCGTCTGGCTCCTGGACTCCAACATCTGGTTGCGACAACCAGGTAGAAAGGAAAGGGGGAAAAGAGGGAGAGAAGCAACCGTGAGTACTCATCCAAAGTACTCGCAAGCAAGGAGCTACACTACATATGCATGGGTATATGTGTAAAGGGGCATACCAGTGGGCTGAACTGCAGAATGCCAGAATAAGAGGGGGATAGCTAATCCTGTCGAAGACTACGCTTCTGGCCATCTCCATCTTGCAGCATGTAGAAGAGAGTAGATTGAAGTCCTCCAAGTAGCATCGCATAGCATAATCCTACCCGGCGATCCCCTCCTCGTCGCCCTGTTAGAGAGCGATCACCGGGTTGTATCTGGCACTTGGAAGGGTGTGTTTTTATTAAGTATCTGGTTCTAGTTGTCATAAGGTCAAGGTACAACTCCGGGTCGTCCTTTTACCGAGGGACACGGCTATTCGAATAGATAAACTTCCCTGCAGGGGTGCACCACATAACCCAACACGCTCGATCCCATTTGGCCGGACACACTTTTCTGGGTCATGCCCGGCCTCGTAAGATCAACACGTCGCAGCCCCACCTAGGCTCAACAGAGAGGTCAGCACACCGGTCTAAATCCTATGCGCGCAGGGGTCTGGTCCCATCGCCCATTGCACACCTGCACGTTGCGAGGGCGGCCGGAAGCAGACCTAGCCTAGCAGGCATTCCAGTCCAATCCGGCGTGCACCGCTCCGTCGCTGACGTCAAGAAGAGCTTCGGCTGATACCACGACGTCGAGTGCCCATAACTGTTCCCGCATAGCTAGTTAGTGCGTATAGACCAAATGGCCAGACTCAGATCAAATACCAAGAACTCGTTAAGCGTGTTATGTTGAAGTAACCGCGGACGCCGTCCAGGGCCAGGCCCACCTCTCGCCTAGGTGGTCTCAACCTGCCCTGTCGCTCCGCCACAAAGATCCACTTGCGGGTACTCCTACGAGCCGACCCGACTTTAGTCACCACAGGTGTCATGTATATAGCATATAAGTATATACCCGTGATCACCGCCCAAGCGATCACGGCCCGATAGTATAGCACAGCAGACGGACAAGAATGTAGGGCCACTGATGGAAAACTAGCATCCTATACTAAGCATGTAGGATTGCAGGTAAAGGTAACAACAATAGTAGCAAGGACAGGCTATGCATCAGGATAGGATTAACGGAAAGCAGTAACATGCTACACTACTCTAATGCAAGCAGTATAGAGAAGAATAGGCGATATCTGGTGATCAAGGGGGGGGGGCTTGCCTGGTTGCTCTAGCAAGTAGGAGGGGTCGTCAACTCCGTAGTCGAACTGGGCAGCAGCAGCGTCGGTCTCATAGTCTACCGGAGAGAAGAGGGGGAAGAAACAGTAAATACAATGCAAACATAAGCATGACGATGGGTGACATGACAATGAGCAGTGCTAGGTGTGCCCTAACGCGGCAGTAGGTGGTACCGGCGAAGGGGGGGAACATCCGGGAAAGTATTCCCGATGTTTCGCGTTTTCGGACAGACGGACCGGAGGGGGGAAAGTTCCATGTTCGCTATGCTAGGAATGTGTGGCTGACAAACGGACTACGTATTCGGATTCGTCTCGTCGTTTTGAGCAACTTTCATGTACAAAGTTTTTCCATCCGAGCTACGGTTTATTTTATATTAAATTTTAAAGATTTAAATCATTTTTAGAATTTAATAAATTAATTTAATTCGAAATTTAATTAATGCATCAGCATGACGTCAGTATTACGTCAGCAGTCAACGTTGACTGTTGACCTGGTCAACCTAACACGTGGGTCCCACCTGTCAGGGGCTGTTAGCTAATTAACAGTAGTTAATTAGGTTAATTAGTTATTAGGTTAATTAATCTTAATTAGTTAATATTAACAGAATTAATTAAGTTAATTAATTATCTTTATTATTTATTTGTTTATTTATTTTTATTAATTTAATTTTTTTAAATCATTTTTTATTAAAACGTTCTCTGGGCCGTGGGGCCATTTGGTCAGTGGCCCAGGGGGCCTATCGGGCGCTGGGCACTAACGGGGCGGGTCGGGCGTTGCGGCGCCCGACTGGGCGTTCGCCCAGATCGCCGGGGCGAGGAGGGCCGGGGCACCAGCGAACAGGCGCGGGGCGACGGCCGGCGGGGTG
>NC_057808.1:9408556-9418930 GCF_018294505.1 Triticum aestivum | reverse complement strand
GCGGTCCTCACCGCGATTCGTAGGGAACGGGGCAGTGGGGGTCGGGGTGGTGGTCGGCGACGGAGGAGGCAGACCGGTGGGGGGGAAGGAGGAGGCAGGCCGGTGAGGGCGAGGCGGCGTCGGCGGTCTCCTCCTCGATCCCGATCCAATTGGGGGGAGAGGGGGAGATATTTTGGGGTGGAGTGGGGTGTCGGTGGGGTGGGTCGGGGTCCAGGGGGCCGGGGTTAAGGGAGTGGGTGGGCTGGCTGGCTAGGCCTGGTGGGTTGGCCCAGTTGGGCCACGGTCCAGGGGGTTTTCTTCTTTCTTTCTTTTTTTTGTTTGTTTATTTTCTCTTTTGTATTTTTTCTTTTTATTTATTTTCTTTTCTGTTTTAAATCATTTTAAATTATCTAGGCATTTTATAAAAATGTGTTTATCACACCATATTTACTTATGCAAAATATGGCACCTCCCGAACATTTTTGTTGTAAATTTTGAAAAACTTTTATTGTTGACATTAATTTGAATTTGAATTTTGAAACGATTTGACCTAACGGTAGATTAGCAACAGTAACTGTGGTGACGTGGCACCATTAGCGTGGGATTACTGTAGCTTGATTATCCGGGCGTTACAGGTTGCGTGCTGCAAGGATCATCTCAGCAAGTTGCCTTCTCGCCCTCCTCCTTGCATCTCTGCGCCTGGCTTGCCTGGGCACCTCTTCTTCTCCATCTATGACCTCTCCAGGATCCATCTCTCCCTGGGATTCTAGGGATTCTTTGGCGGCCGGGGGGTGGGAAGGGTGGGGATGGGGGGATTGACTGCGGTTTCACCCAAGGGGTGGGCTTTATAGACTACTAATGGTTGGTGGTAGGTAGGTGGAGTAATAAAACAGCCCAGTCTAGGCCCACATTGTATACATAATGGTTTTAGGCCCAAAAATAAACTAGTACAACATTGCTAGTTTCAGGAAAACAACCTAAAGAAATAAAACAGTTCTTCACTGCATTACTTAAGATAGATAGGTTCTTAACAGTACAATAACATAAGCCAGACTTAGCAAAGGTTCTCCACCACTCTAGTTACCATAACTTAAACAGTTCATATAGGACTGCACAAAATATACTCCTACCATCATCTTGCAAGGCCTGTTATATGTGTAGGCCACCTTACTTACTTAACCACCATTGTCCAAATCTTCAAGCCTCCAGTATGGCCTTGATTTTCTCAAGCTTTTCCTTGCTCCCATGGCCAGCATTCAGCAGATCAGCAACTACTTTCTCAAGCTCTGTCTTCTCTTGTGCAAGAAGATCCCTGTCCACCTTTATCTCTTTCATTGCCTTCCTGGTGTTGTGAATTATGTCTGCCTGAGCCTGAAGGATACACCTCTGTTCTTTTGCTAGCCTTAGCTTCTCCATCTTCATCTCCAGCTCTAGCTCTTCCTTCTGCTTCTCAAATTTCTCAACATCCATTGCTTTCTGGTAGTCAATCTTGCCAACACCATCCTGCCAGTCAAACATCTTGCTAACATCATCAACCATTTTATGATACTCAGTGCAGAGATGATCATAGTCCTTCTTCAACTTGGCAACCTCATCCTCATATGCATGCTTGTCTTGAATCCTTCCAAGGTTTTGCTCATGGAACATTTCCCACAACTTGATGAGGCAGTTCTTAAGTACATCAGGCCAGGCAGGATCAACCCACTGAACTACACCACAATTCACACCTCCCTGTAGTTTGATCAGAGAACACATACTTCAGAAAATGCATAAATTCAGTTCTAACTTCAATTCAAAAAGAGGATTGGTACACAAGGAGGACATGTAACCATAAATTCAGTACTAAATTCAGTTCAAACAGAGTTAATGTACAAATTCAGTAACCACTGGGCATAACTGAATCCACTAGGCATAACTGAATCCACTAGGAATAACTGAATCTAGACATTAACTGAATCCACTAGGCATAACTGAATCCACCCAGCATACTCACCTGAATAGGGCATCCATAGAACCTCCTCCCAGTGTTAGCACCTTCAAAAGCAACACACTTCCTAGGCTTCATATCGTGCAGAGTACACTTGGCAACTTCCTCCATGGGAGCACCACACTAGAGTGGCTCTGGGATGGTGTCAGGTGTGTCCTACATGCAGCAAAAGGTAGATCAGAACTAATGCATCAACTGTTGGAAATATGCCCTAGAGGCAATAATAAATGGTTATTATTATATTTCTTTGTTCATGATAATTGTCTATTGTTCATGCTATAATTGTGTTATCCGGAAATCGTAATACATGTGTGAATACATAGACCACAACGTGTCCCTAGTAAACTCTAGTTGACTAGCTCGTTGATCAACAGATAGTCATGGTTTCCTGACTATGGACATTGGATGTCATTGATAACGGGATCACATCATTAGGAGAATGATGTGATGGACAAGACCCAATCCTAAGCATAGCTCAAAGATCGTCTAGTTCGTTTGCTAGAGCTTTTCCAATGTCAAGTATCTTTTCCGTGGACCATGAGATCGTGTAACTCCCGGATACCGTAGGAGTGCTTTGGGTGTGCCAAACGTCACAACGTAACTGGGTGACTATAAAGGTACACTACGGGTATCTCTGAAGGTGTCTGTTGGGTTGACACGGATCGAGACTAGGATTTGTCACTCCGTATGACGGAGAGGTATCTCTGGGCCCACTCGGTAATGCATCATCATAATGAGCTCAATGTGACTAAGGAGTTAGCCACGGGATCATGCATTACGGTACGAGTAAAGAGACTTGCCGGTAACGAGATTGAACAAGGTATTGGTTTACCGACGATCGAATCTCGGGCAAGTAACATACCGATTGACAAAGGGAATTGTATACGGGATTGATTGAATCCTCGACATCGTGGTTCATCCGACGAGATCATCATGGAACATGCGGGAGCCAACATGGGTATCCAGATCCCGCTGTTGGTTATTGACCGGAGAGGCGTCTCGGTCATGTCTGCATGTCTCCCGAACCCGTAGGGTCTACACACTTAAGGTTCGGTGACGCTAGGGTTGTAGAGATATGAGTATGCGAAAACCCGAAAGTTGTTCGGAGTCCCGGATGAGATCCCGGACGTCACGAGGAGTTCCGGAATGGTCCGGAGGTGAAGAATTATATATAGGAAGTCCAGTTTCGGCCACCGGGAAAGTTTCGGGGGTTATCGGTATTGTACCGGGACCACCGGAAGGGTCCCGGGGGTCCACTGGGTGGGGCCACCTATCCCGGAGGGCCCCATGGGCTGAAGTGGGAAGGGAACCAGCCCTTAGTGGGCTGGGGCGCCCCCCATGGGCCTCCCCCTGCGCCTAGGGTTGGAAACCCTAGGGTGGGGGGGGCGCCCCACTTGACTTGGGGGGGGGGGGGGAAGTTTCCCCCCCTTGGCCGCCGCCCCCCCCCCCCATAGATGGGTTCTTGGCCGGCGCCCCCCTCCCAGGGGGCCTATATAAAGGGGGGAGGGAGGGCAGCAAGACCACAGCCTTTGGCGCCTCCCTCCTCCCCTGCAACACCTCTCCCTCTCGCAGAAGCTTGGCGAAGCCCTGCCAAGATCCCGCTACATCCACCACCACGCCGTCGTGCTGCTGGATCTCCATCAACCTCTCCTTCCCCCTTGCTGGATCAAGAAGGAGGAGACGTCGCTGCTCCGTACGTGTGTTGAACGCGGAGGTGCCGTCCGTTCGGCACTCGGTCATCGGTGATTTGGATCACGGCGAGTACGACTCCATCAACCTCATTCATTGGAACGCTTCCGCTCGCGATCTACAAGGGTATGTAGATGCACTCCTTTCCCCTCGTTGCTAGTATACTCCATAGATGGATCTTGGTGATGCGTAGGAAATTTTAAAATTCTGCTACGATCCCCAACAGTGGCATCATGAGCCAGGCCTATGCGTAGTTACTATGCACGAGTAGAACACAAAGCAGTTGTGGGCGTAGATATTGCCAATTCTTCTTGCCGCTACTAGTCTTATCTTGTTTCGGCGGTATTGTGGGATGAAGCGGCCCGGACCGACCTTACACGTACGCTTACGTGAGACAGGTTCCACCGACTGACATGCACTAGTTGCATAAGGTGGCTAGCGGGTGTCTGTCTCTCCCACTTTAGTCGGAACGGATTCGATGAAAAGGGTCCTTATGAAGGGTAAATAGAAATTGGCATATCACGTTGTGGTTTTACGTAGGTAAGAAACGTTCTTGCTAGAAACCTATTCAAGCCACGTAAAAACTTGCAACAACAATTAGAGGACGTCTAACTTGTTTTTGCAGCATGTGCTATGTGATGTGATATGGCCAGAAGATGTGATGAATGATATATGTGATGTATGAGATTGATCCTATTCTTGTAATAGGAATCACGACTTGCATGTCGATGAGTATGACAACCGGCAGGAGCCATAGGAGTTGTCTTTATTTTTTGTATGACCTGCGTGTCATTGAATAACGCCATGTAAATTACTTTACTTTATTGCTAAACGCGTTAGCCATAGAAGTAGAAGTAATCGTTGGCGTGACAACTTCATGAAGACACAATGATGAAGATCATGATGATGGAGATCATGGTGTCATGCCGGTGACGAAGATGATCATGGTGCCCCGAAGATGGAGATCAAAGGAGCAAAATGATATTGGCCATATCATGTCACTATTTGATTGCATGTGATTTTTATCATGTTTTGCATCTTATTTGCTTAGAACGACGGTAGTAAGTAAGATGATCCCTTATAATAATTTCAAGAAAGTGTTCCCCCTAACTGTGCACCATTGCGAAGGTTCGTTGTTTTGAAGCACCACGTGATGATCGGGTGTGATAGATTCTAACGTTCGCATACAACGGGTGTTGACGAGCCTAGCATGTACAGACATGGCCTCGGAACACACGCAATACACTTAGGTTGACTTGACGAGCCTAGCATGTACAGACATGGCCTCGGAACACGGAGGACCGAAAGGTCGAGCATGAGTCGTATAGAAGATATGATCAACATGGAGATGTTCACCGATCTTGACTAGTCCGTCTCACGTGATGATCGGACACAGCCTAGTTAACTCGGATCATGTTTCACTTAGATGACTAGAGGGATGTCTATCTGAGTGGGAGTTCATTGAATAATTTGATTATATGAACTTAATTATCATGAACTTAGTCTAAAATCTTTACAATATGTATTTTAGATCAAATGGCCCACGTTGTCCTCAACTTCAACGCGTTCCTAGAGAAAACCAAGCTGAAAGATGATGGCAGCAACTATACGGACTGGGTCCGGAACCTGAGGATCATCCTCATAGCTGCCAAGAAAGATTATGTCCTAGAAGCACCGCTAGGTGAAGCACCAATCCCAGAGAACCAAGACGTTATGAACGCTTGGCAATCACGTGCTGATGATTACTCCCTCGTTCAGTGCGGCATGCTTTACAGCTTAGAACCGGGTCTCCAAAAGCGTTTTGAGAAACATGGAGCATATGAGATGTTCGAAGAGCTGAAAATGGTTTTCCAAGCTCATGCCCGGGTCGAGAGATATGAAGTCTCCGACAAGTTCTTCAGCTGTAAAATGGAGGAAAATAGTTCTGTTAGTGAGCACATACTCAGAATGTCTGGGTTACACAACCGCTTGTCTCAGCTGGGAGTTAATCTCCCGGATGACGCGGTCATTGACAGAATCCTTCAGTCGCTTCCACCGAGCTACAAGAGCTTTGTGATGAACTTCAATATGCAGGGGATGGAAAAGACCATTCCTGAGGTATATTCAATGCTGAAATCAGCGGAGGTGGAGATCAGAAAAGAACATCAAGTGTTGATGGTGAATAAAACCACTAAGTTCAAGAAAGGCAAGGGTGAGAAGAACTTCAAGAAGGACGGCAAGGGAGTTGCCGCGCCCGGTAAGCCAGTTGCCGGGAAGAAGTCGAAGAATGGACCCAAGCCGGGGACTGAGTGCTTTTATTGCAAGGGAAGTGGCCACTGGAAGCGGAACTGCCCCAAATACTTAGCGGACAAGAAGGCCGGCAACACCAAAGGTATATGTGATATACATGTAATTGATGTGTACCTTACCAGTACTCGTAGTAGCTCCTAGGTATTTGATACCGGTGTGGTTGCTCATATTTGTAACTCAAAACAGGAACTGCGGAATAAGCGGAGACCGGCAAAGGACGAGGTGACGATGCGCGTCGGGAATGGTTCCAAGGTCGATGTGATCGCCGTCGGCACGCTACCTCTGCATTTACCTACAGGATTAGTTTTAAACCTCAATAATTGTTATTTAGTGCCAGCTTTGAGCATGAACATTATATCTGGATCTCGTTTAATTCGAGATGGCTACTCATTTAAATCTGAGAATAATGGTTGTTCTATTTATTTGAGAGATATGTTTTATGGTCATGCCCAGCTGGTCAATGGTTTATTCTTGATGAATCTCGAACGTGATGTTACACATATTCATAGTGTGAATACCAAAAGATGTAAAGTTGATAACGATAGTCCCACATACTTGTGGCACTGCCGCCTTGGTCACATTGGTGTCAAGCGCATGAAGAAGCTCCATGCAGATGGACTTTTGGAGTCTCTTGATTACGAATCATTTGACACGTGCGAACCATGCCTCATGGGTAAGATGACCAAGACTCCGTTCTCCGGAACAATGGAGCGAGCAACCAACTTATTGGAAATCATACATACCGATGTGTGCGGTCCAATGAGTGTTGAGGCTCGCGGAGGATATCGTTATGTTCTCACTCTCACTGATGACTTAAGTAGATATGGGTATGTCTACCTAATGAAACACAAGTCTGAAACCTTTGAAAAGTTCAAGGAATTTCAGAGTGAGGTTGAGAATCAACGTGACAGGAAAATAAAGTTCTTGCGATCAGATCGTGGTGGAGAATATTTAAGTCACGAATTTGGTACGCACTTAAAGAAATGTGGAATCGTTTCACAACTCACGCCGCCTGGAACACCTCAGCGAAACGGTGTGTCCGAACGTCGTAATCGCACTCTATTGGATATGGTGCGATCTATGATGTCTCTTACCGATCTACCGCTCTCATTTTGGGGCTATGCTTTAGAGACTGCCGCATTCACTTTAAATAGGGCTCTGTCGAAATCTGTTGAGACGACACCGTATGAATTATGGTTTGGGAAGAAACCTAAGCTGTCGTTTCTAAAAGTTTGGGGATGCGATGCTTATGTCAAGAAACTTCAACCTGAAAAGCTCGAACCCAAGTCGGAAAAATGTGTCTTCATAGGACACCCTAAGGAAACCATTGGGTATACCTTCTACCTCAGATCCGAAGGCAAGATCTTTGTTGCCAAGAACGGGTCCTTTCTGGAGAAAGAGTTTCTCTCGAAAGAATTAAGTGGGAGGAAAGTGGAACTTGATGAGGTGATAGTCACCCCTTCCGAACCGGAAAGTAGCGCAGCGCGGGAAGATGTTCCTGTGGTGCCTACACCGACTGGGGAGGAAGTTAATGATGATGATCATGAAGCTTCGGATCAAGTTACTGCTGAACTTCGTAGGTCCACAAGGACACGTTCCGCACCAGAGTGGTACGGCAACCCTGTCCTGGAAATCATGTTGTTAGACAACGGTGAACCTTTGAACTGTGAAGAAGCGATGGCGGGCCCGGATTCCGACAAATGGCTAGAAGCCATGAAATCCGAGATAGGATCCATGTATGAAAACGAAGTATGGACTTTGACTGACTTGCCCGATGATCGGCGAGCCATAGAAAACAAATGGATCTTTAAGAAGAAGACAGACGCGGATGGTAATGTGACCATCTATAAGGCTCGACTTGTCGCTAAGGGTTATCGACAAGTTCAAGGGGTTGACTACGATGAGACTTTCTCACCCGTAGCGAAGCTGAAGTCCGTCTGAATCATGTTAGCAATTGCCGCATACTATGATTATGAGATATGGCAGATGGACGTCAAAATGGCATTCCTTAACGGCTTTCTTAAGGAAGAATTGTATATGATGCAGCCGGAAGGTTTTGTCGATCCTAAGAATGCTAACAAGGTATGCAAGCTCCAGTGCTCCATCTATGGACTGGTGCAAGCATCTCGGAGTTGGAACATTCGTTCTGATGAGATGATCAAAGCGTTTGGGTTTACACAGACTTATGGAGAAGCCTGTGTTTACAAGAAAGTGAGTGGGAGCTCTGTAGCATTTCTCTTATTATATGTGGATGACATACTATTGATGGGAAATGATATAGAATTCTTGCAAAGTATAAAGGCCTATTTGAATAAGTGTTTTTCAATGAAGGACCTTGGAGAAGCTGCTTATATATTAGGCATCAAGATTTATAGAGATAGATCAAGACGCCTCATTGGTCTTTCACAGAGTACGTACCTTGACAAGATATTGAAGAAGTTCAATATGGATCAGTCCAAGAAGGGGTTCTTGCCTGTATTGCAAGGTGTGCAATTGAGCACGGCTCAATGCCCGACCACGGCAGAAGATAGAGAAAAGATGAGTGTCATCCCCTATGCCTCGGCCATAGGGTCTATTATGTATGCCATGATGTGTACCAGACCTGATGTAAACCTTGCCGTAAGTTTGGCAGGAAGGTACCAAAGTAATCCCGGCATGGAACACTGGACAGCGATCAAGAATATCCTGAAGTACCTGAAGAGGACTAAGGATATGTTTCTCGTTTATGGAGGTGACGAAGAGCTCGTCGTAAAGGGTTACGTCGACGCTAGCTTCGACACAGATCTGGATGACTCGAAGTCACAAACCGGATACGTGTATATTTTGAATGGAGGAGCAGTAAGCTGGTGCAGTTGCAAGCAAAGCGTCGTGGCGGGATCTACATGTGAAGCGGAGTATATGGCAGCCTCAGAGGCAGCGCAAGAAGCAGTCTGGATGAAGGAGTTCATTACCGACCTAGGGGTGATTCCCAATGCGTCGGGCCCGATGACTCTCTTCTGTGACAACACTGGAGCTATTGCCCTAGCCAAGGAGCCCAGGTTTCACAGGAAGACCAGGCATATCAAGCGACGCTTCAACTCCATTAGTGAAAGTGTTCAAAATGGAGACATAGATATTTGTAAAGTACATACGGACCTGAATGTAGCAGATCCGTTGACTAAACCTCTCCCTAGAGCAAAACATGATCAACACCAGGACGCTATGGGTGTTCGATTCATCACAATGTAACTAGATTATTGACTCTAGTGCAAGTGGGAGACTGTTGGAAATATGCCCTAGAGGCAATAATAAATGGTTATTATTATATTTCTTTGTTCATGATAATTGTCTATTGTTCGTGCTATAATTGTGTTATCCGGAAATCGTAATACATGTGTGAATACATAGACCATAACGTGTCCCTAGTAAGCCTCTAGTTGACTAGCTCGTTGATCAACAGATAGTCATGGTTTCCTGACTATGGACATTGGATGTCATTGATAACGGGATCACATCATTAGGAGAATGATGTGATGGACAAGACCCAATCCTAAGCATAGCTCAAAGATCGTGTAGTTCGTTTGCTAGAGCTTTTCCAATGTCAAGTATCTTTTCCTTGGACCATGAGAGCGTGTAACTCCCGGATACCGTAGGAGTGCTTTGGGTGTGCCAAACGTCACAACGTAACTGGGTGACTATAAAGGTACACTACGGGTATCTCTGAAGGTGTCTGTTGGGTTGACACGGATCGAGACTGGGATTTGTCACTCCGTATGACGGAGAGGTATCTCTGGGCCCACTCGGTAATGCATCATCATAATGAGCTCAATGTGACTAAGGAGTTAGCCACGGGATCATGCATTACGGTACGAGTAAAGAGACTTGCCGGTAACGAGATTGAACAAGGTATTGGGATACCGATGATCGAATCTCGGGCAAGTAACATACCGATTGACAAAGGGAATTGTATACGGGATTGATTGAATCCTCGACATCGTGGTTCATCCGATGAGATCATCGTGGAACATGTGGGAGCCAACATGGGTATCCAGATCCCGCTGTTGGTTATTGACCGGAGAGGCGTCTCGGTCATGTCTGCATGTCTCCCGAACCCGTAGGGTCTACACACTTAAGGTTCGGTGACGCTAGGGTTGTAGAGATATGAGTATGCGGAAACCCGAAAGTTGTTCGGAGTCCCGGATGAGATCCCGGACATCACGAGGAGTTCTGGAATGGTCCGGAGGTGAAGAATTATATATAGGAAGTCCAGTTTCGGCCACCGGGAAAGTTTCGGGGGTCATCGGTATTGTACCGGGACCACCGGAAGGGTCCCGGGGGTCCACCGGGTGGGGCCACCTATCCCGGAGGGCCCCATGGGCTGAAATGGGAAGGGAACCAGCCCTTAGTGGGCTGGGGCGCCCCCATGGGCCTCCCCCCTGCGCCTAGGGTTG